>NW_027436950.1:0-69382 GCF_047716275.1 Strix uralensis
TGGGAGGCCAAAAAGGGGTGGGAGAGCGGTGAATAGTAGAGGGCAGAAAAAATCAGAAGCTGAAAAGGGGTGGGAGACGAAAAATGTGTGGGAGGCCATAAAAGGGTGGGAGGCTGGAGAGAAGTAGAGGCTAGAAAAAATTGGTGGCCGAAAAGCAGTGGGAGGCTAAAAAGTTGTGGGAGACCGGTGAATAGTAGAGGGCAGAAAAAATCAGAAGCTGAAAAGGGGTGGGAGGCCAAAAAGGTGTGGGAGGCTGGAGGGAAGTAGAGGCTAGAAAAAATTGGAGGCCGAAAAAAAGTGGGGAGGCCAGAAAGGGGTGGGAGGCTGGTGAGAAGTAGAGGCCAGAAAAAAAATGGAGACCAAAAATGAGTGGGAGGCCAAAAAAGGGTGGGAGGATGAAAAATGGTGGAGACTGGAGAGTAGTAGAGGCCAGAAAAAATTGGCGGCCAAAATGAGTGGGAGGCCAAAAAGGGGTGGGACGCCAAAAAGGGGTGGGAGGACAAAAAATGTGGGAGGCTGGAGAGAAGTAGAGGCTAGAAAAATTGGATGCCGAAAAGGGGTGGGAGGCCAGAAAAGGGTGGGAGGCTGGAGAGAAGTAGAGGCTAGAAAAAATTGGATGCCGAAAAGGGGTGGGAGGCCAAAAAGGAGTGGGAAACCGGTGAATAGTAAGGTCAGAACAAATTAGTAGCCGAAAGGGGGTGGGAGGCCGCAAAATGGTGGGAGGCTGGAGAGAAGTAGAGGCTAGAAAATATTGGAGGGCCGAAAAGGGGTGGGAGGCCAAAAAAGGGTGGGAGGCTGGAGAGAAGTAGAGGCCAGAAAAACTTGGAGGCCAAAAAGAAGTGGGAGGCCAAAAAGGAGTGTGAAAGCGGTGAATAGTAGAGGCCAGAAAAAATTAGAAGCCGAAAATGGGTGGGAGGCCAAAAACGGGTGGGAGGCTGGAGAGAAGTAGAGGCCAGAAAAAATTGGCGGTCAAAAGGGGTGGGGAGTCCGAAAAGAAGTGGGAGGCCAAAAAGGTGTGGGAGGCTGGAGAGAGGTAGAGGCTAGAAAATATTGGAGGCAGAAAAGGGGTGGGAGGCCAGAAAAGGGTGGGAGGCTGGAGAGAAGTAGAGGCCAGAAAAAATTGGTGTCCGAAAAGAAGGGGGAGGCCAAAAAGGAGTGGGAGACCGGTGAATAGTAGAGGCCAGAAAAAATTAGCAGCCGAAAAGGGGTGGGAGGCGAAAAAGGGGTGGGAGGCTGAGAGGAGTAGATGCCAGAAAAAATTGGTGGCCAAAATGAGTGGGAGGCCAAACACGGGTGGGAAGCCGAAAAGGGGTGGGAGGTCGAAAAATGGTGGGAGGCTGGAGGGAAGTAGAGGCTAGAAAAAATTGGAGGCCGAAAAGGGGTGGGAGGTCAAAAAAGGGTGGGAGGCTGGAGAGGAGTAGAGGCCAGAAAAAATTGGAGGCCGAAAAGGGGTGGGAGGCCAAAAAGGGGTGGGAGGCCAAAAAAGGGTGGGAGGCTGGAGAGAAGTAGAGGCCAGAAAAAATTAGAGATCGAAAAGGGGTGGGAGGCCCAAAAAGGGTGCGAGGCTGTTGAGAAATACAGTCCAGAAAAAATTGGAGGCTGAAAAGGATTGGGAGGCCAAAAAGGAGTGGGAGAGCGGTGAATAGTAGAGGCCAGAAGAAATTGGAAGCCGAAAAGGGGTGGGAGGCCAAAAAGGGGTGAGAGGCTGGAGAGACATAGTGGCCAGAAAAAATTGGAGCCCGAAAAGGGGTGGGAGGCCAAAAAGGGGTGGGAGGCCAAAAAAGGGTGGGAGGCTGGAGAGAAGTAGAGGTCAGAAAAAATTGGAGGCCGAAAAGAAGTGGGAGGCCGAAAAGGTGTGGGAGCCTGGGGAGAAGTAGAGGCCAGAAAAAATTGGAGGCCAAAATGAGTGGGAGGCCAAAAAGTTGTGGGAGAGCGGTGAATAGTAGAGGCCAGAAAAAATCAGAAGCTGAAAAGGGGTGGGAGGCCAAAAAGGGGTGGGAGGCCAAAAAAGGGTGGGAGGCTGGAGAGAAGTAGAGGCCAGAAAATATTAGAGGTCGAAAAGGGGTGGGAGGCCAAAAAGGAGTGTGAGAGCGGAGAATAGTAGAGGCCAGAAAAAATCAGAAGCCGAAAAGGGGTGGGAGGTCAAAAAGGTGTGGGGGGGTGATAAAAGGGTGGGATGCTGGAGAGAAGTAGAGGCCAGAAAAATCTGGCGGCCAAAATGAGTGGGAGGCCAAAAATGGGTGGGAGGCCAAAAAATGGTGGGAGGCTGGAGAGAAGTAGAGGCCAGAAAAAATTGGAGGTCGAAAAGGTGTGGGAGGCCGAAAAAGGGTGGGAGGCTGGAGAGAAGTAGAGGCTAGAAATAATTAGAGGCCGAAAAGGGGTGGGAGGCCAAAAAGGGGTGGGAGAGCGGTGAATAGTAGAGGGCAGAAAAAATCAGAAGCTGAAAAGGGGTGGGAGACGAAAAATGTGTGGGAGGCCATAAAAGGGTGGGAGGCTGGAGAGAAGTAGAGGCTAGAAAAAATTGGTGGCCGAAAAGCAGTGGGAGGCTAAAAAGTTGTGGGAGACCGGTGAATAGTAGAGGGCAGAAAAAATCAGAAGCTGAAAAGGGGTGGGAGGCCAAAAAGGTGTGGGAGGCTGGAGGGAAGTAGAGGCTAGAAAAAATTGGAGGCCGAAAAAAAGTGGGAGGCCAGAAAGGGGTGGGAGGCTGGTGAGAAGTAGAGGCCAGAAAAAAATGGAGACCAAAAATGAGTGGGAGGCCAAAAAAGGGTGGGAGGATGAAAAATGGTGGGAGACTGGAGAGTAGTAGAGGCCAGAAAAAATTGGCGGCCAAAATGAGTGGGAGGCCAAAAAGGGGTGGGACGCCAAAAAGGGGTGGGAGGACAAAAAATGGTGGGAGGCTGGAGAGAAGTAGAGGCTAGAAAAAATTGGATGCCGAAAAGGGGTGGGAGGCCAGAAAAGGGTGGGAGGCTGGAGAGAAGTAGAGGCTAGAAAAAATTGGATGCCGAAAAGGGGTGGGAGGCCAAAAAGGAGTGGGAAACCGGTGAATAGTAAGGTCAGAACAAATTAGTAGCCGAAAGGGGGTGGGAGGCCGAAAAATGGTGGGAGGCTGGAGAGAAGTAGAGGCTAGAAAATATTGGAGGCCGAAAAGGGGTGGGAGGCCAAAAAAGGGTGGGAGGCTGGAGAGAAGTAGAGGCCAGAAAAACTTGGAGGCCAAAAAGAAGTGGGAGGCCAAAAAGGAGTGTGAAAGCGGTGAATAGTAGAGGCCAGAAAAAATTAGAAGCCGAAAATGGGTGGGAGGCCAAAAACGGGTGGGAGGCTGGAGAGAAGTAGAGGCCAGAAAAAATTGGCGGTCAAAAAGGGGTGGGAGTCCGAAAAGAAGTGGGAGGCCAAAAAGGTGTGGGAGGCTGGAGAGAGGTAGAGGCTAGAAAATATTGGAGGCAGAAAAGGGGTGGGAGGCCAGAAAAGGGTGGGAGGCTGGAGAGAAGTAGAGGCCAGAAAAAATTGGTGTCCGAAAAGAAGGGGGAGGCCAAAAAGGAGTGGGAGACCGGTGAATAGTAGAGGCCAGAAAAAATTAGCAGCCGAAAAGGGGTGGGAGGCGAAAAAGGGGTGGGAGGCTGAGAGGAGTAGATGCCAGAAAAAATTGGTGGCCAAAATGAGTGGGAGGCCAAACACGGGTGGGAAGCCGAAAAGGGGTGGGAGGTCGAAAAATGGTGGGAGGCTGGAGGGAAGTAGAGGCTAGAAAAAATTGGAGGCCGAAAAGGGGTGGGAGGTCAAAAAAGGGTGGGAGGCTGGAGAGGAGTAGAGGCCAGAAAAAATTGGAGGCCGAAAAGGGGTGGGAGGCCAAAAAGGGGTGGGAGGCCAAAAAAGGGTGGGAGGCTGGAGAGAAGTAGAGGCCAGAAAAAATTAGAGATCGAAAAGGGGTGGGAGGCCCAAAAAGGGTGCGAGGCTGTTGAGAAATACAGTCCAGAAAAAATTGGAGGCTGAAAAGGATTGGGAGGCCAAAAAGGAGTGGGAGAGCGGTGAATAGTAGAGGCCAGAAGAAATTGGAAGCCGAAAAGGGGTGGGAGGCCAAAAAGGGGTGAGAGGCTGGAGAGACATAGTGGCCAGAAAAAATTGGAGCCCGAAAAGGGGTGGGAGGCCAAAAAGGGGTGGGAGGCCAAAAAAGGGTGGGAGGCTGGAGAGAAGTAGAGGTCAGAAAAAATTGGAGGCCGAAAAGAAGTGGGAGGCCGAAAAGGTGTGGGAGCCTGGGGAGAAGTAGAGGCCAGAAAAAATTGGAGGCCAAAAATGAGTGGGAGGCCAAAAAGTTGTGGGAGAGCGGTGAATAGTAGAGGCCAGAAAAAATCAGAAGCTGAAAAGGGGTGGGAGGCCAAAAAGGGGTGGGAGGCCAAAAAAGGGTGGGAGGCTGGAGAGAAGTAGAGGCCAGAAAATATTAGAGGTCGAAAAGGGGTGGGAGGCCAAAAAGGAGTGTGAGAGCGGAGAATAGTAGAGGCCAGAAAAAATCAGAAGCCGAAAAGGGGTGGGAGGTCAAAAAGGTGTGGGGGGGTGATAAAAGGGTGGGATGCTGGAGAGAAGTAGAGGCCAGAAAAATCTGGCGGCCAAAATGAGTGGGAGGCCAAAAATGGGTGGGAGGCCAAAAAATGGTGGGAGGCTGGAGAGAAGTAGAGGCTAGAAAAAATTGGAGGTCGAAAAGGTGTGGGAGGCCGAAAAAGGGTGGGAGGCTGGAGAGAAGTAGAGGCTAGAAATAATTAGAGGCCGAAAAGGGGTGGGAGGCCAAAAAGGGGTGGGAGAGCGGTGAATAGTAGAGGCCAGAAAAAATCAGAAGCTGAAAAGGGGTGGGAGACCAAAAATGTGTGGGAGGCCATAAAAGGGTGGGAGGCTGGAGAGAAGTAGAGGCTAGAAAAAATTGGTGGCCGAAAAGCAGTGGGAGGCTAAAAAGTTGTGGGAGACCGGTGAATAGTAGAGGGCAGAAAATATCAGAAGCTGAAAAGGGGTGGGAGGCCAAAAAGGTGTGGGAGGCTGGAGGGAAGTAGAGGCTAGAAAAAATTGGAGGCTGAAAAAAAGTGGGAGGCCAGAAAGGGGTGGGAGGCTGGTGAGAAGTAGAGGCCAGAAAAAAATGGAGACCAAAAATGAGTGGGAGGCCAAAAAAGGGTGGGAGGATGAAAAATGGTGGGAGACTGGAGAGTAGTAGAGGCCAGAAAAAATTGGCGGCCAAAATGAGTGGGAGGCCAAAAAGGGTTGGGACGCCAAAAAGGGGTGGGAGGACAAAAAATGGTGGGAGGCTGGAGAGAAGTAGAGGCTAGAAAAAATTGGATGCCGAAAAGGGGTGGGAGGCCAGAAAAGGGTGGGAGGCTGGAGAGAAGTAGAGGCTAGAAAAAATTGGATGCCGAAAAGGGGTGGGAGGCCAAAAAGGAGTGGGAAACCGGTGAATAGTAAGGTCAGAACAAATTAGTAGCCGAAAGGGGGTGGGAGGCCGAAAAATGGTGGGAGGCTGGAGAGAAGTAGAGGCTAGAAAATATTGGAGGCCGAAAAGGGGTGGGAGGCCAAAAAAGGGTGGGAGGCTGGAGAGAAGTAGAGGCCAGAAAAACTTGGAGGCCAAAAAGAAGTGGGAGGCCAAAAAGGAGTGTGAAAGCGGTGAATAGTAGAGGCCAGAAAAAATTAGAAGCCGAAAATGGGTGGGAGGCCAAAAACGGGTGGGAGGCTGGAGAGAAGTAGAGGCCAGAAAAAATTGGCGGTCAAAAAGGGGTGGGAGTCCGAAAAGAAGTGGGAGGCCAAAAAGGTGTGGGAGGCTGGAGAGAGGTAGAGGCTAGAAAATATTGGAGGCAGAAAAGGGGTGGGAGGCCAGAAAAGGGTGGGAGGCTGGAGAGAAGTAGAGGCCAGAAAAAATTGGTGTCCGAAAAGAAGGGGGAGGCCAAAAAGGAGTGGGAGACCGGTGAATAGTAGAGGCCAGAAAAAATTAGCAGCCGAAAAGGGGTGGGAGGCGAAAAAGGGGTGGGAGGCTGAGAGGAGTAGATGCCAGAAAAAATTGGTGGCCAAAATGAGTGGGAGGCCAAACACGGGTGGGAAGCCGAAAAGGGGTGGGAGGCCGAAAAATGGTGGGAGGCTGGAGGGAAGTAGAGGCTAGAAAAAATTGGAGGCCGAAAAGGGGTGGGAGGTCAAAAAAGGGTGGGAGGCTGGAGAGGAGTAGAGGCCAGAAAAAATTGGAGGCCGAAAAGGGGTGGGAGGCCAAAAAGGGGTGGGAGGCCAAAAAAGGGTGGGAGGCTGGAGAGAAGTAGAGGCCAGAAGAAAAAATTAGAGGTCGAAAAGGGGTGGGAGGCCCAAAAAGGGTGCGAGGCTGTTGAGAAATACAGTCCAGAAAAAATTGGAGGCTGAAAAGGATTGGGAGGCCAAAAAGGAGTGGGAGACCGCTGAATAGTAGAGGCCAGAAGAAATTGGAAGCCGAAAAGGGGTGGGAGGCCAAAAAGGGGTGAGAGGCTGGAGAGACATAGTGGCCAGAAAAAATTGGAGCCCGAAAAGGGGTGGGAGGCCAAAAAGGGGTGGGAGGCCAAAAAGGGGTGGGAGGCCAAAAAAGGGTGGGAGGCTGGAGAGAAGTAGAGGCTAGAAAAAATTGGATGCCGAAAAGGGGTGGGAGGCCAAAAAGGAGTGGGAAACCGGTGAATAGTAAGGTCAGAACAAATTAGTAGCCGAAAGGGGGGTGGGAGGCCGAAAAATGGTGGGAGGCTGGAGAGAAGTAGAGGCTAGAAAATATTGGAGGCCGGAAAGGGGTGGGAGGCCAAAAAAGGGTGGGAGGCTGGAGAGAAGTAGAGGCCAGAAAAACTTGGAGGCCAAAAAGAAGTGGGAGGCCAAAAAGGAGTGTGAAAGCGGTGAATAGTAGAGGCCAGAGAAAATCAGAAGCCGAAAAGGGGTGGCAGGTCAAAAAGCTGTGGGGGGCCATAAAAGGGTGGGATGCTGGAGAGAAGTAGAGGCCAGAAAAAATTGGCGGCCAAAATGAGTGGGAGGCCAAAAAGGGGTGGGAGGCAATAAAGGGGTGGGAGGCCAAAAAATGGTGGGAGGCTGGAGAGAAGTAGAGGCCAGAAAAAATTGGAGGTCGAAAAGGTGTGGGAGGCCGAAAAAGGGTGGGAGGCTGGAGAGAAGTAGAGGCTAGAAAAAATTGGAGGCCGAAAAGGGGTGGGAGGCCAAAAAGGGGTGGGAGAGCGGTGAATAGTAGAGGCCAGAAAAAATTAGAAGCCGAAAAGGGGTGGGAGGCCAAAAACGGGTGGGAGGCTGGAGAGGAGTAGAGGCCAGAAAAAATTGGCGGCCAAAATGAGTGGGAGGCCAAAAAGGGGTGGGAGGCAATAAAGGGGTGGGAGGCCAAAAAATGGTGGGAGGCTGGAGAGAAGTAGAGGCCAGAAAAAATTGGAGGTCGAAAAGGTGTGGGAGGCCGAAAAAGGGTGGGAGGCTGGAGAGAAGTAGAGGCTAGAAAAAATTGGAGGCCGAAAAGGGGTGGGAGGCCAAAAAGGGGTGGGAGAGCGGTGAATAGTAGAGGCCAGAAAAAATTAGAAGCCGAAAAGGGGTGGGAGGCCAAAAACGGGTGGGAGGCTGGAGAGGAGTAGAGGCCAGAAACAATTGGCGGTCAAAAAGGGGTGGGAGGCCGAAAAGAAGTGGGAGGCCAAAAAGGTGTGGGAGGCTGGAGAGAGGTAGAGGCTAGAAAATATTGGAGGCAGAAAAGGGGTGGGAGGCCAGAAAAGGGTGGGAGGCTGGAGAGAAGTAGAGGCTAGAAAAAATTGGAGGCCGAAAAGGGGTGGGAGGTCAAAAAAGGGTGGGAGGCTGGAGAGGAGTAGAGGCCAGAAAAAATTGGAGGCCGAAAAGGGGTGGGAGGCCAAAAAGGGGTGGGAGGCCAAAAAAGGGTGGGAGGCTGGAGAGAAGTAGAGGCCAGAAAAAATTAGAGGTCGAAAAGGGGTGGGAGGCCCAAAAAGGGTGCGAGGCTGTTGAGAAATACAGTCCAGAAAAAATTGGAGGCTGAAAAGGATTGGGAGGCCAAAAAGGAGTGGGAGACCGCTGAATAGTAGAGGCCAGAAGAAATTGGAAGCCGAAAAGGGGTGGGAGGCCAAAAAGGGGTGAGAGGCTGGAGAGACATAGTGGCCAGAAAAAATTGGAGCCCGAAAAGGGGTGGGAGGCCAAAAAGGGGTGGGAGGCCAAAAAAGGGTGGGAGGCTGGAGAGAAGTAGAGGTCAGAAAAAATTGGAGGCCGAAAAGAAGTGGGAGGCCGAAAAGGTGTGGGAGCCTGGGGAGAAGTAGAGGCCAGAAAAAATTGGAGGCCAAAAATGAGTGGGAGGCCAAAAAGTTGTGGGAGAGCGGTGAATAGTAGAGGCCAGAAAAAATCAGAAGCTGAAAAGGGGTGGGAGGCCAAAAAGGGGTGGGAGGCCAAAAAAGGGTGGGATGCTGGAGAGAAGTAGAGGCCAGAAAATATTAGAGGTCGAAAAGGGGTGGGAGGCCAAAAAGGAGTGTGAGAGCGGAGAATAGTAGAGGCCAGAAAAAATCAGAAGCCGAAAAGGGGTGGGAGGTCAAAAAGGTGTGGGGGGGTGATAAAAGGGTGGGATGCTGGAGAGAAGTAGAGGCCAGAAAAATCTGGCGGCCAAAATGAGTGGGAGGCCAAAAATGGGTGGGAGGCCAAAAAATGGTGGGAGGCTGGAGAGAAGTAGAGGCTAGAAAAAATTGGAGGTCGAAAAGGTGTGGGAGGCCGAAAAAGGGTGGGAGGCTGGAGAGAAGTAGAGGCTAGAAATAATTAGAGGCCGAAAAGGGGTGGGAGGCCAAAAAGGGGTGGGAGAGCGGTGAATAGTAGAGGCCAGAAAAAATCAGAAGCTGAAAAGGGGTGGGAGACCAAAAATGTGTGGGAGGCCATAAAAGGGTGGGAGGCTGGAGAGAAGTAGAGGCTAGAAAAAATTGGTGGCCGAAAAGCAGTGGGAGGCTAAAAAGTTGTGGGAGACCGGTGAATAGTAGAGGGCAGAAAATATCAGAAGCTGAAAAGGGGTGGGAGGCCAAAAAGGTGTGGGAGGCTGGAGGGAAGTAGAGGCTAGAAAAAATTGGAGGCTGAAAAAAAGTGGGAGGCCAGAAAGGGGTGGGAGGCTGGTGAGAAGTAGAGGCCAGAAAAAAATGGAGACCAAAAATGAGTGGGAGGCCAAAAAAGGGTGGGAGGATGAAAAATGGTGGGAGACTGGAGAGTAGTAGAGGCCAGAAAAAATTGGCGGCCAAAATGAGTGGGAGGCCAAAAAGGGTTGGGACGCCAAAAAGGGGTGGGAGGACAAAAAATGGTGGGAGGCTGGAGAGAAGTAGAGGCTAGAAAAAATTGGATGCCGAAAAGGGGTGGGAGGCCAGAAAAGGGTGGGAGGCTGGAGAGAAGTAGAGGCTAGAAAAAATTGGATGCCGAAAAGGGGTGGGAGGCCAAAAAGGAGTGGGAAACCGGTGAATAGTAAGGTCAGAACAAATTAGTAGCCGAAAGGGGGTGGGAGGCCGCAAAATGGTGGGAGGCTGGAGAGAAGTAGAGGCTAGAAAATATTGGAGGCCGAAAAGGGGTGGGAGGCCAAAAAAGGGTGGGAGGCTGGAGAGAAGTAGAGGCCAGAAAAACTTGGAGGCCAAAAAGAAGTGGGAGGCCAAAAAGGAGTGTGAAAGCGGTGAATAGTAGAGGCCAGAAAAAATTAGAAGCCGAAAATGGGTGGGAGGCCAAAAACGGGTGGGAGGCTGGAGAGAAGTAGAGGCCAGAAAAAATTGGCGGTCAAAAAGGGGTGGGAGTCCGAAAAGAAGTGGGAGGCCAAAAAGGTGTGGGAGGCTGGAGAGAGGTAGAGGCTAGAAAATATTGGAGGCAGAAAAGGGGTGGGAGGCCAGAAAAGGGTGGGAGGCTGGAGAGAAGTAGAGGCCAGAAAAAATTGGTGTCCGAAAAGAAGGGGGAGGCCAAAAAGGAGTGGGAGACCGGTGAATAGTAGAGGCCAGAAAAAATTAGCAGCCGAAAAGGGGTGGGAGGCGAAAAAGGGGTGGGAGGCTGAGAGGAGTAGATGCCAGAAAAAATTGGTGGCCAAAATGAGTGGGAGGCCAAACACGGGTGGGAAGCCGAAAAGGGGTGGGAGGCCGAAAAATGGTGGGAGGCTGGAGGGAAGTAGAGGCTAGAAAAAATTGGAGGCCGAAAAGGGGTGGGAGGTCAAAAAAGGGTGGGAGGCTGGAGAGGAGTAGAGGCCAGAAAAAATTGGAGGCCGAAAAGGGGTGGGAGGCCAAAAAGGGGTGGGAGGCCAAAAAAGGGTGGGAGGCTGGAGAGAAGTAGAGGCCAGAAAAAATTAGAGGTCGAAAAGGGGTGGGAGGCCCAAAAAGGGTGCGAGGCTGTTGAGAAATACAGTCCAGAAAAAATTGGAGGCTGAAAAGGATTGGGAGGCCAAAAAGGAGTGGGAGACCGCTGAATAGTAGAGGCCAGAAGAAATTGGAAGCCGAAAAGGGGTGGGAGGCCAAAAAGGGGTGAGAGGCTGGAGAGACATAGTGGCCAGAAAAAATTGGAGCCCGAAAAGGGGTGGGAGGCCAAAAAGGGGTGGGAGGCCAAAAAGGGGTGGGAGGCCAAAAAAGGGTGGGAGGCTGGAGAGAAGTAGAGGCTAGAAAAAATTGGATGCCGAAAAGGGGTGGGAGGCCAAAAAGGAGTGGGAAACCGGTGAATAGTAAGGTCAGAACAAATTAGTAGCCGAAAGGGGGGTGGGAGGCCCAAAAAATGGTGGGAGGCTGGAGAGAAGTAGAGGCTAGAAAATATTGGAGGCCGGAAAGGGGTGGGAGGCCAAAAAAGGGTGGGAGGCTGGAGAGAAGTAGAGGCCAGAAAAACTTGGAGGCCAAAAAGAAGTGGGAGGCCAAAAAGGAGTGTGAAAGCGGTGAATAGTAGAGGCCAGAGAAAATCAGAAGCCGAAAAGGGGTGGCAGGTCAAAAAGCTGTGGGGGGCCATAAAAGGGTGGGATGCTGGAGAGAAGTAGAGGCCAGAAAAAATTGGCGGCCAAAATGAGTGGGAGGCCAAAAAGGGGTGGGAGGCAATAAAGGGGTGGGAGGCCAAAAAATGGTGGGAGGCTGGAGAGAAGTAGAGGCCAGAAAAAATTGGAGGTCGAAAAGGTGTGGGAGGCCGAAAAAGGGTGGGAGGCTGGAGAGAAGTAGAGGCTAGAAAAAATTGGAGGCCGAAAAGGGGTGGGAGGCCAAAAAGGGGTGGGAGAGCGGTGAATAGTAGAGGCCAGAAAAAATTAGAAGCCGAAAAGGGGTGGGAGGCCAAAAACGGGTGGGAGGCTGGAGAGGAGTAGAGGCCAGAAAAAATTGGCGGCCAAAATGAGTGGGAGGCCAAAAAGGGGTGGGAGGCAATAAAGGGGTGGGAGGCCAAAAAATGGTGGGAGGCTGGAGAGAAGTAGAGGCCAGAAAAAATTGGAGGTCGAAAAGGTGTGGGAGGCCGAAAAAGGGTGGGAGGCTGGAGAGAAGTAGAGGCTAGAAAAAATTGGAGGCCGAAAAGGGGTGGGAGGCCAAAAAGGGGTGGGAGAGCGGTGAATAGTGGAGGCCAGAAAAAATTAGAAGCCGAAAAGGGGTGGGAGGCCAAAAACGGGTGGGAGGCTGGAGAGGAGTAGAGGCCAGAAAAAATTGGCGGTCAAAAAGGGGTGGGAGGCCGAAAAGAAGTGGGAGGCCAAAAAGGAGTGTGAAAGCGGTGAATAGTAGAGGCCAGAGAAAATCAGAAGCCGAAAAGGGGTGGCAGGTCAAAAAGCTGTGGGGGGCCATAAAAGGGTGGGATGCTGGAGAGAAGTAGAGGCCAGAAAAAATTGGCGGCCAAAATGAGTGGGAGGCCAAAAAGGGGTGGGAGGCAATAAAGGGGTGGGAGGCCAAAAAATGGTGGGAGGCTGGAGAGAAGTAGAGGCCAGAAAAAATTGGAGGTCGAAAAGGTGTGGGAGGCCGAAAAAGGGTGGGAGGCTGGAGAGAAGTAGAGGCTAGAAAAAATTGGAGGCCGAAAAGGGGTGGGAGGCCAAAAAGGGGTGGGAGAGCGGTGAATAGTAGAGGCCAGAAAAAATTAGAAGCCGAAAAGGGGTGGGAGGCCAAAAACGGGTGGGAGGCTGGAGAGGAGTAGAGGCCAGAAAAAATTGGCGGTCAAAAAGGGGTGGGAGGCCGAAAAGAAGTGGGAGGCCAAAAAGGAGTGTGAAAGCGGTGAATAGTAGAGGCCAGAGAAAATCAGAAGCCGAAAAGGGGTGGCAGGTCAAAAAGCTGTGGGGGGCCATAAAAGGGTGGGATGCTGGAGAGAAGTAGAGGCCAGAAAAAATTGGCGGCCAAAATGAGTGGGAGGCCAAAAAGGGGTGGGAGGCAATAAAGGGGTGGGAGGCCAAAAAATGGTGGGAGGCTGGAGAGAAGTAGAGGCCAGAAAAAATTGGAGGTCGAAAAGGTGTGGGAGGCCGAAAAAGGGTGGGAGGCTGGAGAGAAGTAGAGGCTAGAAAAAATTGGAGGCCGAAAAGGGGTGGGAGGCCAAAAAGGGGTGGGAGAGCGGTGAATAGTAGAGGCCAGAAAAAATTAGAAGCCGAAAAGGGGTGGGAGGCCAAAAACGGGTGAGAGGCTGGAGAGACATAGTGGCCAGAAAAAATTGGAGCCCGAAAAGGGGTGAGAGGCCAAAAAGGAGTGGGAGGCCAAAAAGGGGTAGGAGGCCAAAAAAGGGTGGGAGGCTGGAGAGAAGTAGAGGCCAGAAAAAATTAGAGGTCGAAAAGGGGTGGGAGGCCCAAAAAGGGTGCGAGGCTGTTGAGAAATACAGTCCAGAAAAAATTGGAGGCTGAAAAGGATTGGGAGGCCAAAAAGGAGTGGGAGACCGCTGAATAGTAGAGGCCAGAAGAAATTGGAAGCCGAAAAGGGGTGGGAGGCCAAAAAGGGGTGAGAGGCTGGAGAGACATAGTGGCCAGAAAAAATTGGAGCCCGAAAAGGGGTGGGAGGCCAAAAAGGGGTGGGAGGCCAAAAAAGGGTGGGAGGCTGGAGAGAAGTAGAGGTCAGAAAAAATTGGAGGCCGAAAAGAAGTGGGAGGCCGAAAAGGTGTGGGAGCCTGGGGAGAAGTAGAGGCCAGAAAAAATTGGAGGCCAAAAATGAGTGGGAGGCCAAAAAGTTGTGGGAGAGCGGTGAATAGTAGAGGCCAGAAAAAATCAGAAGCTGAAAAGGGGTGGGAGGCCAAAAAGGGGTGGGAGGCCAAAAAAGGGTGGGAGGCTGGAGAGAAGTAGAGGCCAGAAAATATTAGAGGTCGAAAAGGGGTGGGAGGCCAAAAAGGAGTGTGAGAGCGGAGAATAGTAGAGGCCAGAAAAAATCAGAAGCCGAAAAGGGGTGGGAGGTCAAAAAGGTGTGGGGGGGTGATAAAAGGGTGGGATGCTGGAGAGAAGTAGAGGCCAGAAAAATCTGGCGGCCAAAATGAGTGGGAGGCCAAAAATGGGTGGGAGGCCAAAAAATGGTGGGAGGCTGGAGAGAAGTAGAGGCCAGAAAAAATTGGAGGTCGAAAAGGTGTGGGAGGCCGAAAAAGGGTGGGAGGCTGGAGAGAAGTAGAGGCTAGAAATAATTAGAGGCCGAAAAGGGGTGGGAGGCCAAAAAGGGGTGGGAGAGCGGTGAATAGTAGAGGGCAGAAAAAATCAGAAGCTGAAAAGGGGTGGGAGACGAAAAATGTGTGGGAGGCCATAAAAGGGTGGGAGGCTGGAGAGAAGTAGAGGCTAGAAAAAATTGGTGGCCGAAAAGCAGTGGGAGGCTAAAAAGTTGTGGGAGACCGGTGAATAGTAGAGGGCAGAAAAAATCAGAAGCTGAAAAGGGGTGGGAGGCCAAAAAGGTGTGGGAGGCTGGAGGGAAGTAGAGGCTAGAAAAAATTGGAGGCCGAAAAAAAGTGGGAGGCCAGAAAGGGGTGGGAGGCTGGTGAGAAGTAGAGGCCAGAAAAAAATGGAGACCAAAAATGAGTGGGAGGCCAAAAAAGGGTGGGAGGATGAAAAATGGTGGGAGACTGGAGAGTAGTAGAGGCCAGAAAAAATTGGCGGCCAAAATGAGTGGGAGGCCAAAAAGGGGTGGGACGCCAAAAAGGGGTGGGAGGACAAAAAATGGTGGGAGGCTGGAGAGAAGTAGAGGCTAGAAAAAATTGGATGCCGAAAAGGGGTGGGAGGCCAGAAAAGGGTGGGAGGCTGGAGAGAAGTAGAGGCTAGAAAAAATTGGATGCCGAAAAGGGGTGGGAGGCCAAAAAGGAGTGGGAAACCGGTGAATAGTAAGGTCAGAACAAATTAGTAGCCGAAAGGGGGTGGGAGGCCGCAAAATGGTGGGAGGCTGGAGAGAAGTAGAGGCTAGAAAATATTGGAGGCCGAAAAGGGGTGGGAGGCCAAAAAAGGGTGGGAGGCTGGAGAGAAGTAGAGGCCAGAAAAACTTGGAGGCCAAAAAGAAGTGGGAGGCCAAAAAGGAGTGTGAAAGCGGTGAATAGTAGAGGCCAGAAAAAATTAGAAGCCGAAAATGGGTGGGAGGCCAAAAACGGGTGGGAGGCTGGAGAGAAGTAGAGGCCAGAAAAAATTGGCGGTCAAAAAGGGGTGGGAGTCCGAAAAGAAGTGGGAGGCCAAAAAGGTGTGGGAGGCTGGAGAGAGGTAGAGGCTAGAAAATATTGGAGGCAGAAAAGGGGTGGGAGGCCAGAAAAGGGTGGGAGGCTGGAGAGAAGTAGAGGCCAGAAAAAATTGGTGTCCGAAAAGAAGGGGGAGGCCAAAAAGGAGTGGGAGACCGGTGAATAGTAGAGGCCAGAAAAAATTAGCAGCCGAAAAGGGGTGGGAGGCGAAAAAGGGGTGGGAGGCTGAGAGGAGTAGATGCCAGAAAAAATTGGTGGCCAAAATGAGTGGGAGGCCAAACACGGGTGGGAAGCCGAAAAGGGGTGGGAGGTCGAAAAATGGTGGGAGGCTGGAGGGAAGTAGAGGCTAGAAAAAATTGGAGGCCGAAAAGGGGTGGGAGGTCAAAAAAGGGTGGGAGGCTGGAGAGGAGTAGAGGCCAGAAAAAATTGGAGGCCGAAAAGGGGTGGGAGGCCAAAAAGGGGTGGGAGGCCAAAAAAGGGTGGGAGGCTGGAGAGAAGTAGAGGCCAGAAAAAATTAGAGATCGAAAAGGGGTGGGAGGCCCAAAAAGGGTGCGAGGCTGTTGAGAAATACAGTCCAGAAAAAATTGGAGGCTGAAAAGGATTGGGAGGCCAAAAAGGAGTGGGAGAGCGGTGAATAGTAGAGGCCAGAAGAAATTGGAAGCCGAAAAGGGGTGGGAGGCCAAAAAGGGGTGAGAGGCTGGAGAGACATAGTGGCCAGAAAAAATTGGAGCCCGAAAAGGGGTGGGAGGCCAAAAAGGGGTGGGAGGCCAAAAAAGGGTGGGAGGCTGGAGAGAAGTAGAGGTCAGAAAAAATTGGAGGCCGAAAAGAAGTGGGAGGCCGAAAAGGTGTGGGAGCCTGGGGAGAAGTAGAGGCCAGAAAAAATTGGAGGCCAAAAATGAGTGGGAGGCCAAAAAGTTGTGGGAGAGCGGTGAATAGTAGAGGCCAGAAAAAATCAGAAGCTGAAAAGGGGTGGGAGGCCAAAAAGGGGTGGGAGGCCAAAAAAGGGTGGGAGGCTGGAGAGAAGTAGAGGCCAGAAAATATTAGAGGTCGAAAAGGGGTGGGAGGCCAAAAAGGAGTGTGAGAGCGGAGAATAGTAGAGGCCAGAAAAAATCAGAAGCCGAAAAGGGGTGGGAGGTCAAAAAGGTGTGGGGGGGTGATAAAAGGGTGGGATGCTGGAGAGAAGTAGAGGCCAGAAAAATCTGGCGGCCAAAATGAGTGGGAGGCCAAAAATGGGTGGGAGGCCAAAAAATGGTGGGAGGCTGGAGAGAAGTAGAGGCTAGAAAAAATTGGAGGTCGAAAAGGTGTGGGAGGCCGAAAAAGGGTGGGAGGCTGGAGAGAAGTAGAGGCTAGAAATAATTAGAGGCCGAAAAGGGGTGGGAGGCCAAAAAGGGGTGGGAGAGCGGTGAATAGTAGAGGCCAGAAAAAATCAGAAGCTGAAAAGGGGTGGGAGACCAAAAATGTGTGGGAGGCCATAAAAGGGTGGGAGGCTGGAGAGAAGTAGAGGCTAGAAAAAATTGGTGGCCGAAAAGCAGTGGGAGGCTAAAAAGTTGTGGGAGACCGGTGAATAGTAGAGGGCAGAAAATATCAGAAGCTGAAAAGGGGTGGGAGGCCAAAAAGGTGTGGGAGGCTGGAGGGAAGTAGAGGCTAGAAAAAATTGGAGGCTGAAAAAAAGTGGGAGGCCAGAAAGGGGTGGGAGGCTGGTGAGAAGTAGAGGCCAGAAAAAAATGGAGACCAAAAATGAGTGGGAGGCCAAAAAAGGGTGGGAGGATGAAAAATGGTGGGAGACTGGAGAGTAGTAGAGGCCAGAAAAAATTGGCGGCCAAAATGAGTGGGAGGCCAAAAAGGGTTGGGACGCCAAAAAGGGGTGGGAGGACAAAAAATGGTGGGAGGCTGGAGAGAAGTAGAGGCTAGAAAAAATTGGATGCCGAAAAGGGGTGGGAGGCCAGAAAAGGGTGGGAGGCTGGAGAGAAGTAGAGGCTAGAAAAAATTGGATGCCGAAAAGGGGTGGGAGGCCAAAAAGGAGTGGGAAACCGGTGAATAGTAAGGTCAGAACAAATTAGTAGCCGAAAGGGGGTGGGAGGCCGAAAAATGGTGGGAGGCTGGAGAGAAGTAGAGGCTAGAAAATATTGGAGGCCGAAAAGGGGTGGGAGGCCAAAAAAGGGTGGGAGGCTGGAGAGAAGTAGAGGCCAGAAAAACTTGGAGGCCAAAAAGAAGTGGGAGGCCAAAAAGGAGTGTGAAAGCGGTGAATAGTAGAGGCCAGAAAAAATTAGAAGCCGAAAATGGGTGGGAGGCCAAAAACGGGTGGGAGGCTGGAGAGAAGTAGAGGCCAGAAAAAATTGGCGGTCAAAAAGGGGTGGGAGTCCGAAAAGAAGTGGGAGGCCAAAAAGGTGTGGGAGGCTGGAGAGAGGTAGAGGCTAGAAAATATTGGAGGCAGAAAAGGGGTGGGAGGCCAGAAAAGGGTGGGAGGCTGGAGAGAAGTAGAGGCCAGAAAAAATTGGTGTCCGAAAAGAAGGGGGAGGCCAAAAAGGAGTGGGAGACCGGTGAATAGTAGAGGCCAGAAAAAATTAGCAGCCGAAAAGGGGTGGGAGGCGAAAAAGGGGTGGGAGGCTGAGAGGAGTAGATGCCAGAAAAAATTGGTGGCCAAAATGAGTGGGAGGCCAAACACGGGTGGGAAGCCGAAAAGGGGTGGGAGGCCGAAAAATGGTGGGAGGCTGGAGGGAAGTAGAGGCTAGAAAAAATTGGAGGCCGAAAAGGGGTGGGAGGTCAAAAAAGGGTGGGAGGCTGGAGAGGAGTAGAGGCCAGAAAAAATTGGAGGCCGAAAAGGGGTGGGAGGCCAAAAAGGGGTGGGAGGCCAAAAAAGGGTGGGAGGCTGGAGAGAAGTAGAGGCCAGAAGAAAAAATTAGAGGTCGAAAAGGGGTGGGAGGCCCAAAAAGGGTGCGAGGCTGTTGAGAAATACAGTCCAGAAAAAATTGGAGGCTGAAAAGGATTGGGAGGCCAAAAAGGAGTGGGAGACCGCTGAATAGTAGAGGCCAGAAGAAATTGGAAGCCGAAAAGGGGTGGGAGGCCAAAAAGGGGTGAGAGGCTGGAGAGACATAGTGGCCAGAAAAAATTGGAGCCCGAAAAGGGGTGGGAGGCCAAAAAGGGGTGGGAGGCCAAAAAAGGGTGGGAGGCTGGAGAGAAGTAGAGGTCAGAAAAAATTGGAGGCCGAAAAGAAGTGGGAGGCCGAAAAGGTGTGGGAGCCTGGGGAGAAGTAGAGGCCAGAAAAAATTGGAGGCCAAAAATGAGTGGGAGGCCAAAAAGTTGTGGGAGAGCGGTGAATAGTAGAGGCCAGAAAAAATCAGAAGCTGAAAAGGGGTGGGAGGCCAAAAAGGGGTGGGAGGCCAAAAAAGGGTGGGAGGCTGGAGAGAAGTAGAGGCCAGAAAATATTAGAGGTCGAAAAGGGGTGGGAGGCCAAAAAGGAGTGTGAGAGCGGAGAATAGTAGAGGCCAGAAAAAATCAGAAGCCGAAAAGGGGTGGGAGGTCAAAAAGGTGTGGGGGGGTGATAAAAGGGTGGGATGCTGGAGAGAAGTAGAGGCCAGAAAAATCTGGCGGCCAAAATGAGTGGGAGGCCAAAAATGGGTGGGAGGCCAAAAAATGGTGGGAGGCTGGAGAGAAGTAGAGGCTAGAAAAAATTGGAGGTCGAAAAGGTGTGGGAGGCCGAAAAAGGGTGGGAGGCTGGAGAGAAGTAGAGGCTAGAAATAATTAGAGGCCGAAAAGGGGTGGGAGGCCAAAAAGGGGTGGGAGAGCGGTGAATAGTAGAGGCCAGAAAAAATCAGAAGCTGAAAAGGGGTGGGAGACCAAAAATGTGTGGGAGGCCATAAAAGGGTGGGAGGCTGGAGAGAAGTAGAGGCTAGAAAAAATTGGTGGCCGAAAAGCAGTGGGAGGCTAAAAAGTTGTGGGAGACCGGTGAATAGTAGAGGGCAGAAAATATCAGAAGCTGAAAAGGGGTGGGAGGCCAAAAAGGTGTGGGAGGCTGGAGGGAAGTAGAGGCTAGAAAAAATTGGAGGCTGAAAAAAAGTGGGAGGCCAGAAAGGGGTGGGAGGCTGGTGAGAAGTAGAGGCCAGAAAAAAATGGAGACCAAAAATGAGTGGGAGGCCAAAAAAGGGTGGGAGGATGAAAAATGGTGGGAGACTGGAGAGTAGTAGAGGCCAGAAAAAATTGGCGGCCAAAATGAGTGGGAGGCCAAAAAGGGTTGGGACGCCAAAAAGGGGTGGGAGGACAAAAAATGGTGGGAGGCTGGAGAGAAGTAGAGGCTAGAAAAAATTGGATGCCGAAAAGGGGTGGGAGGCCAGAAAAGGGTGGGAGGCTGGAGAGAAGTAGAGGCTAGAAAAAATTGGATGCCGAAAAGGGGTGGGAGGCCAAAAAGGAGTGGGAAACCGGTGAATAGTAAGGTCAGAACAAATTAGTAGCCGAAAGGGGGTGGGAGGCCGAAAAATGGTGGGAGGCTGGAGAGAAGTAGAGGCTAGAAAATATTGGAGGCCGAAAAGGGGTGGGAGGCCAAAAAAGGGTGGGAGGCTGGAGAGAAGTAGAGGCCAGAAAAACTTGGAGGCCAAAAAGAAGTGGGAGGCCAAAAAGGAGTGTGAAAGCGGTGAATAGTAGAGGCCAGAAAAAATTAGAAGCCGAAAATGGGTGGGAGGCCAAAAACGGGTGGGAGGCTGGAGAGAAGTAGAGGCCAGAAAAAATTGGCGGTCAAAAAGGGGTGGGAGTCCGAAAAGAAGTGGGAGGCCAAAAAGGTGTGGGAGGCTGGAGAGAGGTAGAGGCTAGAAAATATTGGAGGCAGAAAAGGGGTGGGAGGCCAGAAAAGGGTGGGAGGCTGGAGAGAAGTAGAGGCCAGAAAAAATTGGTGTCCGAAAAGAAGGGGGAGGCCAAAAAGGAGTGGGAGACCGGTGAATAGTAGAGGCCAGAAAAAATTAGCAGCCGAAAAGGGGTGGGAGGCGAAAAAGGGGTGGGAGGCTGAGAGGAGTAGATGCCAGAAAAAATTGGTGGCCAAAATGAGTGGGAGGCCAAACACGGGTGGGAAGCCGAAAAGGGGTGGGAGGCCGAAAAATGGTGGGAGGCTGGAGGGAAGTAGAGGCTAGAAAAAATTGGAGGCCGAAAAGGGGTGGGAGGTCAAAAAAGGGTGGGAGGCTGGAGAGGAGTAGAGGCCAGAAAAAATTGGAGGCCGAAAAGGGGTGGGAGGCCAAAAAGGGGTGGGAGGCCAAAAAAGGGTGGGAGGCTGGAGAGAAGTAGAGGCCAGAAGAAAAAATTAGAGGTCGAAAAGGGGTGGGAGGCCCAAAAAGGGTGCGAGGCTGTTGAGAAATACAGTCCAGAAAAAATTGGAGGCTGAAAAGGATTGGGAGGCCAAAAAGGAGTGGGAGACCGCTGAATAGTAGAGGCCAGAAGAAATTGGAAGCCGAAAAGGGGTGGGAGGCCAAAAAGGGGTGAGAGGCTGGAGAGACATAGTGGCCAGAAAAAATTGGAGCCCGAAAAGGGGTGGGAGGCCAAAAAGGGGTGGGAGGCCAAAAAGGGGTGGGAGGCCAAAAAAGGGTGGGAGGCTGGAGAGAAGTAGAGGCTAGAAAAAATTGGATGCCGAAAAGGGGTGGGAGGCCAAAAAGGAGTGGGAAACCGGTGAATAGTAAGGTCAGAACAAATTAGTAGCCGAAAGGGGGGTGGGAGGCCGAAAAATGGTGGGAGGCTGGAGAGAAGTAGAGGCTAGAAAATATTGGAGGCCGGAAAGGGGTGGGAGGCCAAAAAAGGGTGGGAGGCTGGAGAGAAGTAGAGGCCAGAAAAACTTGGAGGCCAAAAAGAAGTGGGAGGCCAAAAAGGAGTGTGAAAGCGGTGAATAGTAGAGGCCAGAGAAAATCAGAAGCCGAAAAGGGGTGGCAGGTCAAAAAGCTGTGGGGGGCCATAAAAGGGTGGGATGCTGGAGAGAAGTAGAGGCCAGAAAAAATTGGCGGCCAAAATGAGTGGGAGGCCAAAAAGGGGTGGGAGGCAATAAAGGGGTGGGAGGCCAAAAAATGGTGGGAGGCTGGAGAGAAGTAGAGGCCAGAAAAAATTGGAGGTCGAAAAGGTGTGGGAGGCCGAAAAAGGGTGGGAGGCTGGAGAGAAGTAGAGGCTAGAAAAAATTGGAGGCCGAAAAGGGGTGGGAGGCCAAAAAGGGCTGGGAGAGCGGTGAATAGTAGAGGCCAGAAAAAATTAGAAGCCGAAAAGGGGTGGGAGGCCAAAAACGGGTGGGAGGCTGGAGAGGAGTAGAGGCCAGAAAAAATTGGCGGCCAAAATGAGTGGGAGGCCAAAAAGGGGTGGGAGGCAATAAAGGGGTGGGAGGCCAAAAAATGGTGGGAGGCTGGAGAGAAGTAGAGGCCAGAAAAAATTGGAGGTCGAAAAGGTGTGGGAGGCCGAAAAAGGGTGGGAGGCTGGAGAGAAGTAGAGGCTAGAAAAAATTGGAGGCCGAAAAGGGGTGGGAGGCCAAAAAGGGGTGGGAGAGCGGTGAATAGTAGAGGCCAGAAAAAATTAGAAGCCGAAAAGGGGTGGGAGGCCAAAAACGGGTGGGAGGCTGGAGAGGAGTAGAGGCCAGAAACAATTGGCGGTCAAAAAGGGGTGGGAGTCCGAAAAGAAGTGGGAGGCCAAAAAGGTGTGGGAGGCTGGAGAGAGGTAGAGGCTAGAAAATATTGGAGGCAGAAAAGGGGTGGGAGGCCAGAAAAGGGTGGGAGGCTGGAGAGAAGTAGAGGCCAGAAAAAATTGGTGTCCGAAAAGAAGGGGGAGGCCAAAAAGGAGTGGGAGACCGGTGAATAGTAGAGGCCAGAAAAAATTAGCAGCCGAAAAGGGGTGGGAGGCGAAAAAGGGGTGGGAGGCTGAGAGGAGTAGATGCCAGAAAAAATTGGTGGCCAAAATGAGTGGGAGGCCAAACACGGGTGGGAAGCCGAAAAGGGGTGGGAGGCCGAAAAATGGTGGGAGGCTGGAGGGAAGTAGAGGCTAGAAAAAATTGGAGGCCGAAAAGGGGTGGGAGGTCAAAAAAGGGTGGGAGGCTGGAGAGGAGTAGAGGCCAGAAAAAATTGGAGGCCGAAAAGGGGTGGGAGGCCAAAAAGGGGTGGGAGGCCAAAAAAGGGTGGGAGGCTGGAGAGAAGTAGAGGCCAGAAAAAATTAGAGGTCGAAAAGGGGTGGGAGGCCCAAAAAGGGTGCGAGGCTGTTGAGAAATACAGTCCAGAAAAAATTGGAGGCTGAAAAGGATTGGGAGGCCAAAAAGGAGTGGGAGAGCGGTGAATAGTAGAGGCCAGAAGAAATTGGAAGCCGAAAAGGGGTGGGAGGCCAAAAAGGGGTGAGAGGCTGGAGAGACATAGTGGCCAGAAAAAATTGGAGCCCGAAAAGGGGTGGGAGGCCAAAAAGGGGTGGGAGGCCAAAAAAGGGTGGGAGGCTGGAGAGAAGTAGAGGTCAGAAAAAATTGGAGGCCGAAAAGAAGTGGGAGGCCGAAAAGGTGTGGGAGCCTGGGGAGAAGTAGAGGCCAGAAAAAATTGGAGGCCAAAAATGAGTGGGAGGCCAAAAAGTTGTGGGAGAGCGGTGAATAGTAGAGGCCAGAAAAAATCAGAAGCTGAAAAGGGGTGGGAGGCCAAAAAGGGGTGGGAGGCCAAAAAAGGGTGGGAGGCTGGAGAGAAGTAGAGGCCAGAAAATATTAGAGGTCGAAAAGGGGTGGGAGGCCAAAAAGGAGTGTGAGAGCGGAGAATAGTAGAGGCCAGAAAAAATCAGAAGCCGAAAAGGGGTGGGAGGTCAAAAAGGTGTGGGGGGGTGATAAAAGGGTGGGATGCTGGAGAGAAGTAGAGGCCAGAAAAATCTGGCGGCCAAAATGAGTGGGAGGCCAAAAATGGGTGGGAGGCCAAAAAATGGTGGGAGGCTGGAGAGAAGTAGAGGCTAGAAAAAATTGGAGGTCGAAAAGGTGTGGGAGGCCGAAAAAGGGTGGGAGGCTGGAGAGAAGTAGAGGCTAGAAATAATTAGAGGCCGAAAAGGGGTGGGAGGCCAAAAAGGGGTGGGAGAGCGGTGAATAGTAGAGGCCAGAAAAAATCAGAAGCTGAAAAGGGGTGGGAGACCAAAAATGTGTGGGAGGCCATAAAAGGGTGGGAGGCTGGAGAGAAGTAGAGGCTAGAAAAAATTGGTGGCCGAAAAGCAGTGGGAGGCTAAAAAGTTGTGGGAGACCGGTGAATAGTAGAGGGCAGAAAAAATCAGAAGCTGAAAAGGGGTGGGAGGCCAAAAAGGTGTGGGAGGCTGGAGGGAAGTAGAGGCTAGAAAAAATTGGAGGCTGAAAAAAAGTGGGAGGCCAGAAAGGGGTGGGAGGCTGGTGAGAAGTAGAGGCCAGAAAAAAATGGAGACCAAAAATGAGTGGGAGGCCAAAAAAGGGTGGGAGGATGAAAAATGGTGGGAGACTGGAGAGTAGTAGAGGCCAGAAAAAATTGGCGGCCAAAATGAGTGGGAGGCCAAAAAGGGTTGGGACGCCAAAAAGGGGTGGGAGGACAAAAAATGGTGGGAGGCTGGAGAGAAGTAGAGGCTAGAAAAAATTGGATGCCGAAAAGGGGTGGGAGGCCAGAAAAGGGTGGGAGGCTGGAGAGAAGTAGAGGCTAGAAAAAATTGGATGCCGAAAAGGGGTGGGAGGCCAAAAAGGAGTGGGAAACCGGTGAATAGTAAGGTCAGAACAAATTAGTAGCCGAAAGGGGGTGGGAGGCCGCAAAATGGTGGGAGGCTGGAGAGAAGTAGAGGCTAGAAAATATTGGAGGCCGAAAAGGGGTGGGAGGCCAAAAAAGGGTGGGAGGCTGGAGAGAAGTAGAGGCCAGAAAAACTTGGAGGCCAAAAAGAAGTGGGAGGCCAAAAAGGAGTGTGAAAGCGGTGAATAGTAGAGGCCAGAAAAAATTAGAAGCCGAAAATGGGTGGGAGGCCAAAAACGGGTGGGAGGCTGGAGAGAAGTAGAGGCCAGAAAAAATTGGCGGTCAAAAAGGGGTGGGAGTCCGAAAAGAAGTGGGAGGCCAAAAAGGTGTGGGAGGCTGGAGAGAGGTAGAGGCTAGAAAATATTGGAGGCAGAAAAGGGGTGGGAGGCCAGAAAAGGGTGGGAGGCTGGAGAGA
Organism: Strix uralensis; assembly: GCF_047716275.1. Lineage (NCBI taxonomy): Eukaryota > Metazoa > Chordata > Aves > Strigiformes > Strigidae > Strix > Strix uralensis. The sequence goes on from NW_027436950.1 coordinate 23,692, forward strand.
AGTAGAGGCCAGAAAAAATTGGTGTCCGAAAAGAAGGGGGAGGCCAAAAAGGAGTGGGAGACCGGTGAATAGTAGAGGCCAGAAAAAATTAGCAGCCGAAAAGGGGTGGGAGGCGAAAAAGGGGTGGGAGGCTGAGAGGAGTAGATGCCAGAAAAAATTGGTGGCCAAAATGAGTGGGAGGCCAAACACGGGTGGGAAGCCGAAAAGGGGTGGGAGGCCGAAAAATGGTGGGAGGCTGGAGGGAAGTAGAGGCTAGAAAAAATTGGAGGCCGAAAAGGGGTGGGAGGTCAAAAAAGGGTGGGAGGCTGGAGAGGAGTAGAGGCCAGAAAAAATTGGAGGCCGAAAAGGGGTGGGAGGCCAAAAAGGGGTGGGAGGCCAAAAAAGGGTGGGAGGCTGGAGAGAAGTAGAGGCCAGAAAAAATTAGAGGTCGAAAAGGGGTGGGAGGCCCAAAAAGGGTGCGAGGCTGTTGAGAAATACAGTCCAGAAAAAATTGGAGGCTGAAAAGGATTGGGAGGCCAAAAAGGAGTGGGAGACCGCTGAATAGTAGAGGCCAGAAGAAATTGGAAGCCGAAAAGGGGTGGGAGGCCAAAAAGGGGTGAGAGGCTGGAGAGACATAGTGGCCAGAAAAAATTGGAGCCCGAAAAGGGGTGGGAGGCCAAAAAGGGGTGGGAGGCCAAAAAGGGGTGGGAGGCCAAAAAAGGGTGGGAGGCTGGAGAGAAGTAGAGGCTAGAAAAAATTGGATGCCGAAAAGGGGTGGGAGGCCAAAAAGGAGTGGGAAACCGGTGAATAGTAAGGTCAGAACAAATTAGTAGCCGAAAGGGGGGTGGGAGGCCGAAAAATGGTGGGAGGCTGGAGAGAAGTAGAGGCTAGAAAATATTGGAGGCCGGAAAGGGGTGGGAGGCCAAAAAAGGGTGGGAGGCTGGAGAGAAGTAGAGGCCAGAAAAACTTGGAGGCCAAAAAGAAGTGGGAGGCCAAAAAGGAGTGTGAAAGCGGTGAATAGTAGAGGCCAGAGAAAATCAGAAGCCGAAAAGGGGTGGCAGGTCAAAAAGCTGTGGGGGGCCATAAAAGGGTGGGATGCTGGAGAGAAGTAGAGGCCAGAAAAAATTGGCGGCCAAAATGAGTGGGAGGCCAAAAAGGGGTGGGAGGCAATAAAGGGGTGGGAGGCCAAAAAATGGTGGGAGGCTGGAGAGAAGTAGAGGCCAGAAAAAATTGGAGGTCGAAGAGGTGTGGGAGGCCGAAAAAGGGTGGGAGGCTGGAGAGAAGTAGAGGCTAGAAAAAATTGGAGGCCGAAAAGGGGTGGGAGGCCAAAAAGGGGTGGGAGAGCGGTGAATAGTAGAGGCCAGAAAAAATTAGAAGCCGAAAAGGGGTGGGAGGCCAAAAACGGGTGGGAGGCTGGAGAGGAGTAGAGGCCAGAAAAAATTGGCGGCCAAAATGAGTGGGAGGCCAAAAAGGGGTGGGAGGCAATAAAGGGGTGGGAGGCCAAAAAATGGTGGGAGGCTGGAGAGAAGTAGAGGCCAGAAAAAATTGGAGGTCGAAAAGGTGTGGGAGGCCGAAAAAGGGTGGGAGGCTGGAGAGAAGTAGAGGCTAGAAAAAATTGGAGGCCGAAAAGGGGTGGGAGGCCAAAAAGGGGTGGGAGAGCGGTGAATAGTAGAGGCCAGAAAAAATTAGAAGCCGAAAAGGGGTGGGAGGCCAAAAACGGGTGGGAGGCTGGAGAGGAGTAGAGGCCAGAAACAATTGGCGGTCAAAAAGGGGTGGGAGTCCGAAAAGAAGTGGGAGGCCAAAAAGGTGTGGGAGGCTGGAGAGAGGTAGAGGCTAGAAAATATTGGAGGCAGAAAAGGGGTGGGAGGCCAGAAAAGGGTGGGAGGCTGGAGAGAAGTAGAGGCCAGAAAAAATTGGTGTCCGAAAAGAAGGGGGAGGCCAAAAAGGAGTGGGAGACCGGTGAATAGTAGAGGCCAGAAAAAATTAGCAGCCGAAAAGGGGTGGGAGGCGAAAAAGGGGTGGGAGGCTGAGAGGAGTAGATGCCAGAAAAAATTGGTGGCCAAAATGAGTGGGAGGCCAAACACGGGTGGGAAGCCGAAAAGGGGTGGGAGGCCGAAAAATGGTGGGAGGCTGGAGGGAAGTAGAGGCTAGAAAAAATTGGAGGCCGAAAAGGGGTGGGAGGTCAAAAAAGGGTGGGAGGCTGGAGAGGAGTAGAGGCCAGAAAAAATTGGAGGCCGAAAAGGGGTGGGAGGCCAAAAAGGGGTGGGAGGCCAAAAAAGGGTGGGAGGCTGGAGAGAAGTAGAGGCCAGAAAAAATTAGAGGTCGAAAAGGGGTGGGAGGCCCAAAAAGGGTGCGAGGCTGTTGAGAAATACAGTCCAGAAAAAATTGGAGGCTGAAAAGGATTGGGAGGCCAAAAAGGAGTGGGAGAGCGGTGAATAGTAGAGGCCAGAAGAAATTGGAAGCCGAAAAGGGGTGGGAGGCCAAAAAGGGGTGAGAGGCTGGAGAGACATAGTGGCCAGAAAAAATTGGAGCCCGAAAAGGGGTGGGAGGCCAAAAAGGGGTGGGAGGCCAAAAAAGGGTGGGAGGCTGGAGAGAAGTAGAGGTCAGAAAAAATTGGAGGCCGAAAAGAAGTGGGAGGCCGAAAAGGTGTGGGAGCCTGGGGAGAAGTAGAGGCCAGAAAAAATTGGAGGCCAAAAATGAGTGGGAGGCCAAAAAGTTGTGGGAGAGCGGTGAATAGTAGAGGCCAGAAAAAATCAGAAGCTGAAAAGGGGTGGGAGGCCAAAAAGGGGTGGGAGGCCAAAAAAGGGTGGGAGGCTGGAGAGAAGTAGAGGCCAGAAAATATTAGAGGTCGAAAAGGGGTGGGAGGCCAAAAAGGAGTGTGAGAGCGGAGAATAGTAGAGGCCAGAAAAAATCAGAAGCCGAAAAGGGGTGGGAGGTCAAAAAGGTGTGGGGGGGTGATAAAAGGGTGGGATGCTGGAGAGAAGTAGAGGCCAGAAAAATCTGGCGGCCAAAATGAGTGGGAGACCAAAAATGGGTGGGAGGCCAAAAAATGGTGGGAGGCTGGAGAGAAGTAGAGGCTAGAAAAAATTGGAGGTCGAAAAGGTGTGGGAGGCCGAAAAAGGGTGGGAGGCTGGAGAGAAGTAGAGGCTAGAAATAATTAGAGGCCGAAAAGGGGTGGGAGGCCAAAAAGGGGTGGGAGAGCGGTGAATAGTAGAGGCCAGAAAAAATCAGAAGCTGAAAAGGGGTGGGAGACCAAAAATGTGTGGGAGGCCATAAAAGGGTGGGAGGCTGGAGAGAAGTAGAGGCTAGAAAAAATTGGTGGCCGAAAAGCAGTGGGAGGCTAAAAAGTTGTGGGAGACCGGTGAATAGTAGAGGGCAGAAAAAATCAGAAGCTGAAAAGGGGTGGGAGGCCAAAAAGGTGTGGGAGGCTGGAGGGAAGTAGAGGCTAGAAAAAATTGGAGGCCGAAAAAAAGTGGGAGGCCAGAAAGGGGTGGGAGGCTGGTGAGAAGTAGAGGCCAGAAAAAAATGGAGACCAAAAATGAGTGGGAGGCCAAAAAAGGGTGGGAGGATGAAAAATGGTGGGAGACTGGAGAGTAGTAGAGGCCAGAAAAAATTGGCGGCCAAAATGAGTGGGAGGCCAAAAAGGGGTGGGACGCCAAAAAGGGGTGGGAGGACAAAAAATGGTGGGAGGCTGGAGAGAAGTAGAGGCTAGAAAAAATTGGATGCCGAAAAGGGGTGGGAGGCCAGAAAAGGGTGGGAGGCTGGAGAGAAGTAGAGGCTAGAAAAAATTGGATGCCGAAAAGGGGTGGGAGGCCAGAAAAGGGTGGGAGGCTGGAGAGAAGTAGAGGCTAGAAAAAATTGGATGCCGAAAAGGGGTGGGAGGCCAAAAAGGAGTGGGAAACCGGTGAATAGTAAGGTCAGAACAAATTAGTAGCCGAAAGGGGGTGGGAGGCCGCAAAATGGTGGGAGGCTGGAGAGAAGTAGAGGCTAGAAAATATTGGAGGCCGAAAAGGGGTGGGAGGCCAAAAAAGGGTGGGAGGCTGGAGAGAAGTAGAGGCCAGAAAAACTTGGAGGCCAAAAAGAAGTGGGAGGCCAAAAAGGAGTGTGAAAGCGGTGAATAGTAGAGGCCAGAAAAAATTAGAAGCCGAAAATGGGTGGGAGGCCAAAAACGGGTGGGAGGCTGGAGAGAAGTAGAGGCCAGAAAAAATTGGCGGTCAAAAAGGGGTGGGAGTCCGAAAAGAAGTGGGAGGCCAAAAAGGTGTGGGAGGCTGGAGAGAGGTAGAGGCTAGAAAATATTGGAGGCAGAAAAGGGGTGGGAGGCCAGAAAAGGGTGGGAGGCTGGAGAGGAGTAGAGGCCAGAAAAAATTGGTGTCCGAAAAGAAGGGGGAGGCCAAAAAGGAGTGGGAGACCGGTGAATAGTAGAGGCCAGAAAAAATTAGCAGCCGAAAAGGGGTGGGAGGCGAAAAAGGGGTGGGAGGCTGAGAGGAGTAGATGCCAGAAAAAATTGGTGGCCAAAATGAGTGGGAGGCCAAACACGGGTGGGAAGCCGAAAAGGGGTGGGAGGTCGAAAAATGGTGGGAGGCTGGAGGGAAGTAGAGGCTAGAAAAAATTGGAGGCCGAAAAGGGGTGGGAGGTCAAAAAAGGGTGGGAGGCTGGAGAGGAGTAGAGGCCAGAAAAAATTGGAGGCCGAAAAGGGGTGGGAGGCCAAAAAGGGGTGGGAGGCCAAAAAAGGGTGGGAGGCTGGAGAGAAGTAGAGGCCAGAAAAAATTAGAGATCGAAAAGGGGTGGGAGGCCCAAAAAGGGTGCGAGGCTGTTGAGAAATACAGTCCAGAAAAAATTGGAGGCTGAAAAGGATTGGGAGGCCAAAAAGGAGTGGGAGAGCGGTGAATAGTAGAGGCCAGAAGAAATTGGAAGCCGAAAAGGGGTGGGAGGCCAAAAAGGGGTGAGAGGCTGGAGAGACATAGTGGCCAGAAAAAATTGGAGCCCGAAAAGGGGTGGGAGGCCAAAAAGGGGTGGGAGGCCAAAAAAGGGTGGGAGGCTGGAGAGAAGTAGAGGTCAGAAAAAATTGGAGGCCGAAAAGAAGTGGGAGGCCGAAAAGGTGTGGGAGCCTGGGGAGAAGTAGAGGCCAGAAAAAATTGGAGGCCAAAAATGAGTGGGAGGCCAAAAAGTTGTGGGAGAGCGGTGAATAGTAGAGGCCAGAAAAAATCAGAAGCTGAAAAGGGGTGGGAGGCCAAAAAGGGGTGGGAGGCCAAAAAAGGGTGGGAGGCTGGAGAGAAGTAGAGGCCAGAAAATATTAGAGGTCGAAAAGGGGTGGGAGGCCAAAAAGGAGTGTGAGAGCGGAGAATAGTAGAGGCCAGAAAAAATCAGAAGCCGAAAAGGGGTGGGAGGTCAAAAAGGTGTGGGGGGGTGATAAAAGGGTGGGATGCTGGAGAGAAGTAGAGGCCAGAAAAATCTGGCGGCCAAAATGAGTGGGAGGCCAAAAATGGGTGGGAGGCCAAAAAATGGTGGGAGGCTGGAGAGAAGTAGAGGCTAGAAAAAATTGGAGGTCGAAAAGGTGTGGGAGGCCGAAAAAGGGTGGGAGGCTGGAGAGAAGTAGAGGCTAGAAATAATTAGAGGCCGAAAAGGGGTGGGAGGCCAAAAAGGGGTGGGAGAGCGGTGAATAGTAGAGGCCAGAAAAAATCAGAAGCTGAAAAGGGGTGGGAGACGAAAAATGTGTGGGAGGCCATAAAAGGGTGGGAGGCTGGAGAGAAGTAGAGGCTAGAAAAAATTGGTGGCCGAAAAGCAGTGGGAGGCTAAAAAGTTGTGGGAGACCGGTGAATAGTAGAGGGCAGAAAATATCAGAAGCTGAAAAGGGGTGGGAGGCCAAAAAGGTGTGGGAGGCTGGAGGGAAGTAGAGGCTAGAAAAAATTGGAGGCTGAAAAAAAGTGGGAGGCCAGAAAGGGGTGGGAGGCTGGTGAGAAGTAGAGGCCAGAAAAAAATGGAGACCAAAAATGAGTGGGAGGCCAAAAAAGGGTGGGAGGATGAAAAATGGTGGGAGACTGGAGAGTAGTAGAGGCCAGAAAAAATTGGCGGCCAAAATGAGTGGGAGGCCAAAAAGGGTTGGGACGCCAAAAAGGGGTGGGAGGACAAAAAATGGTGGGAGGCTGGAGAGAAGTAGAGGCTAGAAAAAATTGGATGCCGAAAAGGGGTGGGAGGCCAGAAAAGGGTGGGAGGCTGGAGAGAAGTAGAGGCTAGAAAAAATTGGATGCCGAAAAGGGGTGGGAGGCCAAAAAGGAGTGGGAAACCGGTGAATAGTAAGGTCAGAACAAATTAGTAGCCGAAAGGGGGTGGGAGGCCGCAAAATGGTGGGAGGCTGGAGAGAAGTAGAGGCTAGAAAATATTGGAGGCCGAAAAGGGGTGGGAGGCCAAAAAAGGGTGGGAGGCTGGAGAGAAGTAGAGGCCAGAAAAACTTGGAGGCCAAAAAGAAGTGGGAGGCCAAAAAGGAGTGTGAAAGCGGTGAATAGTAGAGGCCAGAAAAAATTAGAAGCCGAAAATGGGTGGGAGGCCAAAAACGGGTGGGAGGCTGGAGAGAAGTAGAGGCCAGAAAAAATTGGCGGTCAAAAAGGGGTGGGAGTCCGAAAAGAAGTGGGAGGCCAAAAAGGTGTGGGAGGCTGGAGAGAGGTAGAGGCTAGAAAATATTGGAGGCAGAAAAGGGGTGGGAGGCCAGAAAAGGGTGGGAGGCTGGAGAGAAGTAGAGGCCAGAAAAAATTGGTGTCCGAAAAGAAGGGGGAGGCCAAAAAGGAGTGGGAGACCGGTGAATAGTAGAGGCCAGAAAAAATTAGCAGCCGAAAAGGGGTGGGAGGCGAAAAAGGGGTGGGAGGCTGAGAGGAGTAGATGCCAGAAAAAATTGGTGGCCAAAATGAGTGGGAGGCCAAACACGGGTGGGAAGCCGAAAAGGGGTGGGAGGCCGAAAAATGGTGGGAGGCTGGAGGGAAGTAGAGGCTAGAAAAAATTGGAGGCCGAAAAGGGGTGGGAGGTCAAAAAAGGGTGGGAGGCTGGAGAGGAGTAGAGGCCAGAAAAAATTGGAGGCCGAAAAGGGGTGGGAGGCCAAAAAGGGGTGGGAGGCCAAGAAAGGGTGGGAGGCTGGAGAGAAGTAGAGGCCAGAAAAAATTAGAGATCGAAAAGGGGTGGGAGGCCCAAAAAGGGTGCGAGGCTGTTGAGAAATACAGTCCAGAAAAAATTGGAGGCTGAAAAGGATTGGGAGGCCAAAAAGGAGTGGGAGACCGCTGAATAGTAGAGGCCAGAAGAAATTGGAAGCCGAAAAGGGGTGGGAGGCCAAAAAGGGGTGAGAGGCTGGAGAGACATAGTGGCCAGAAAAAATTGGAGCCCGAAAAGGGGTGGGAGGCCAAAAAGGGGTGGGAGGCCAAAAAGGGGTGGGAGGCCAAAAAAGGGTGGGAGGCTGGAGAGAAGTAGAGGCTAGAAAAAATTGGATGCCGAAAAGGGGTGGGAGGCCAAAAAGGAGTGGGAAACCGGTGAATAGTAAGGTCAGAACAAATTAGTAGCCGAAAGGGGGGTGGGAGGCCGAAAAATGGTGGGAGGCTGGAGAGAAGTAGAGGCTAGAAAATATTGGAGGCCGGAAAGGGGTGGGAGGCCAAAAAAGGGTGGGAGGCTGGAGAGAAGTAGAGGCCAGAAAAACTTGGAGGCCAAAAAGAAGTGGGAGGCCAAAAAGGAGTGTGAAAGCGGTGAATAGTAGAGGCCAGAGAAAATCAGAAGCCGAAAAGGGGTGGCAGGTCAAAAAGCTGTGGGGGGCCATAAAAGGGTGGGATGCTGGAGAGAAGTAGAGGCCAGAAAAAATTGGCGGCCAAAATGAGTGGGAGGCCAAAAAGGGGTGGGAGGCAATAAAGGGGTGGGAGGCCAAAAAATGGTGGGAGGCTGGAGAGAAGTAGAGGCCAGAAAAAATTGGAGGTCGAAAAGGTGTGGGAGGCCGAAAAAGGGTGGGAGGCTGGAGAGAAGTAGAGGCTAGAAAAAATTGGAGGCCGAAAAGGGGTGGGAGGCCAAAAAGGGGTGGGAGAGCGGTGAATAGTAGAGGCCAGAAAAAATTAGAAGCCGAAAAGGGGTGGGAGGCCAAAAACGGGTGGGAGGCTGGAGAGGAGTAGAGGCCAGAAAAAATTGGCGGCCAAAATGAGTGGGAGGCCAAAAAGGGGTGGGAGGCAATAAAGGGGTGGGAGGCCAAAAAATGGTGGGAGGCTGGAGAGAAGTAGAGACCAGAAAAAATTGGAGGTCGAAAAGGTGTGGGAGGCCGAAAAAGGGTGGGAGGCTGGAGAGAAGTAGAGGCTAGAAAAAATTGGAGGCCGAAAAGGGGTGGGAGGCCAAAAAGTGGTGGGAGAGCGGTGAATAGTAGAGGCCAGAAAAAATTAGAAGCCGAAAAGGGGTGGGAGGCCAAAAACGGGTGGGAGGCTGGAGAGGAGTAGAGGCCAGAAAAAATTGGCGGCCAAAATGAGTGGGAGGCCAAAAAGGGGTGGGAGGCAATAAAGGGGTGGGAGGCCAAAAAATGGTGGGAGGCTGGAGAGAAGTAGAGGCCAGAAAAAATTGGAGGTCGAAAAGGTGTGGGAGGCCGAAAAAGGGTGGGAGGCTGGAGAGAAGTAGAGGCTAGAAAAAATTGGAGGCCGAAAAGGGGTGGGAGGCCAAAAAGGGGTGGGAGAGCGGTGAATAGTAGAGGCCAGAAAAAATTAGAAGCCGAAAAGGGGTGGGAGGCCAAAAACGGGTGGGAGGCTGGAGAGGAGTAGAGGCCAGAAACAATTGGCGGTCAAAAAGGGGTGGGAGGCCGAAAAGAAGTGGGAGGCCAAAAAGGTGTGGGAGGCTGGAGAGAGGTAGAGGCTAGAAAATATTGGAGGCAGAAAAGGGGTGGGAGGCCAGAAAAGGGTGGGAGGCTGGAGAGAAGTAGAGGCCAGAAAAAATTAGAGGTCGAAAAGGGGTGGGAGGCCCAAAAAGGGTGCGAGGCTGTTGAGAAATACAGTCCAGAAAAAATTGGAGGCTGAAAAGGATTGGGAGGCCAAAAAGGAGTGGGAGACCGCTGAATAGTAGAGGCCAGAAGAAATTGGAAGCCGAAAAGGGGTGGGAGGCCAAAAAGGGGTGAGAGGCTGGAGAGACATAGTGGCCAGAAAAAATTGGAGCCCGAAAAGGGGTGGGAGGCCAAAAAGGGGTGGGAGGCCAAAAAGGGGTGGGAGGCCAAAAAAGGGTGGGAGGCTGGAGAGAAGTAGAGGCTAGAAAAAATTGGATGCCGAAAAGGGGTGGGAGGCCAAAAAGGAGTGGGAAACCGGTGAATAGTAAGGTCAGAACAAATTAGTAGCCGAAAGGGGGGTGGGAGGCCGAAAAATGGTGGGAGGCTGGAGAGAAGTAGAGGCTAGAAAATATTGGAGGCCGGAAAGGGGTGGGAGGCCAAAAAAGGGTGGGAGGCTGGAGAGAAGTAGAGGCCAGAAAAACTTGGAGGCCAAAAAGAAGTGGGAGGCCAAAAAGGAGTGTGAAAGCGGTGAATAGTAGAGGCCAGAGAAAATCAGAAGCCGAAAAGGGGTGGGAGGTCAAAAAGCTGTGGGGGGCCATAAAAGGGTGGGATGCTGGAGAGAAGTAGAGGCCAGAAAAAATTGGCGGCCAAAATGAGTGGGAGGCCAAAAAGGGGTGGGAGGCAATAAAGGGGTGGGAGGCCAAAAAATGGTGGGAGGCTGGAGAGAAGTAGAGGCCAGAAAAAATTGGAGGTCGAAAAGGTGTGGGAGGCCGAAAAAGGGTGGGAGGCTGGAGAGAAGTAGAGGCTAGAAAAAATTGGAGGCCGAAAAGGGGTGGGAGGCCAAAAAGGGGTGGGAGAGCGGTGAATAGTAGAGGCCAGAAAAAATTAGAAGCCGAAAAGGGGTGGGAGGCCAAAAACGGGTGGGAGGCTGGAGAGGAGTAGAGGCCAGAAAAAATTGGCGGCCAAAATGAGTGGGAGGCCAAAAAGGGGTGGGAGGCAATAAAGGGGTGGGAGGCCAAAAAATGGTGGGAGGCTGGAGAGAAGTAGAGGCCAGAAAAAATTGGAGGTCGAAAAGGTGTGGGAGGCCGAAAAAGGGTGGGAGGCTGGAGAGAAGTAGAGGCTAGAAAAAATTGGAGGCCGAAAAGGGGTGGGAGGCCAAAAAGGGGTGGGAGAGCGGTGAATAGTAGAGGCCAGAAAAAATTAGAAGCCGAAAAGGGGTGGGAGGCCAAAAACGGGTGGGAGGCTGGAGAGGAGTAGAGGCCAGAAACAATTGGCGGTCAAAAAGGGGTGGGAGGCCGAAAAGAAGTGGGAGGCCAAAAAGGTGTGGGAGGCTGGAGAGAGGTAGAGGCTAGAAAATATTGGAGGCAGAAAAGGGGTGGGAGGCCAGAAAAGGGTGGGAGGCTGGAGAGAAGTAGAGGCTAGAAAAAATTGGAGGCCGAAAAGGGGTGGGAGGTCAAAAAAGGGTGGGAGGCTGGAGAGGAGTAGAGGCCAGAAAAAATTGGAGGCCGAAAAGGGGTGGGAGGCCAAAAAGGGGTGGGAGGCCAAAAAAGGGTGGGAGGCTGGAGAGAAGTAGAGGCCAGAAAAAATTAGAGGTCGAAAAGGGGTGGGAGGCCCAAAAAGGGTGCGAGGCTGTTGAGAAATACAGTCCAGAAAAAATTGGAGGCTGAAAAGGATTGGGAGGCCAAAAAGGAGTGGGAGACCGCTGAATAGTAGAGGCCAGAAGAAATTGGAAGCCGAAAAGGGGTGGGAGGCCAAAAAGGGGTGAGAGGCTGGAGAGACATAGTGGCCAGAAAAAATTGGAGCCCGAAAAGGGGTGGGAGGCCAAAAAGGGGTGGGAGGCCAAAAAGGGGTGGGAGGCCAAAAAAGGGTGGGAGGCTGGAGAGAAGTAGAGGCTAGAAAAAATTGGATGCCGAAAAGGGGTGGGAGGCCAAAAACGGGTGGGAGGCTGGAGAGGAGTAGAGGCCAGAAACAATTGGCGGTCAAAAAGGGGTGGGAGGCCGAAAAGAAGTGGGAGGCCAAAAAGGTGTGGGAGGCTGGAGAGAGGTAGAGGCTAGAAAATATTGGAGGCAGAAAAGGGGTGGGAGGCCAGAAAAGGGTGGGAGGCTGGAGAGAAGTAGAGGCCAGAAAAAATTAGAGGTCGAAAAGGGGTGGGAGGCCCAAAAAGGGTGCGAGGCTGTTGAGAAATACAGTCCAGAAAAAATTGGAGGCTGAAAAGGATTGGGAGGCCAAAAAGGAGTGGGAGACCGCTGAATAGTAGAGGCCAGAAGAAATTGGAAGCCGAAAAGGGGTGGGAGGCCAAAAAGGGGTGAGAGGCTGGAGAGACATAGTGGCCAGAAAAAATTGGAGCCCGAAAAGGGGTGGGAGGCCAAAAAGGGGTGGGAGGCCAAAAAGGGGTGGGAGGCCAAAAAAGGGTGGGAGGCTGGAGAGAAGTAGAGGCTAGAAAAAATTGGATGCCGAAAAGGGGTGGGAGGCCAAAAAGGAGTGGGAAACCGGTGAATAGTAAGGTCAGAACAAATTAGTAGCCGAAAGGGGGGTGGGAGGCCGAAAAATGGTGGGAGGCTGGAGAGAAGTAGAGGCTAGAAAATATTGGAGGCCGAAAAGGGGTGGGAGGCCAAAAAAGGGTGGGAGGCTGGAGAGAAGTAGAGGCCAGAAAAACTTGGAGGCCAAAAAGAAGTGGGAGGCCAAAAAGGAGTGTGAAAGCGGTGAATAGTAGAGGCCAGAGAAAATCAGAAGCCGAAAAGGGGTGGCAGGTCAAAAAGCTGTGGGGGGCCATAAAAGGGTGGGATGCTGGAGAGAAGTAGAGGCCAGAAAAAATTGGCGGCCAAAATGAGTGGGAGGCCAAAAAGGGGTGGGAGGCAATAAAGGGGTGGGAGGCCAAAAAATGGTGGGAGGCTGGAGAGAAGTAGAGGCCAGAAAAAATTGGAGGTCGAAAAGGTGTGGGAGGCCGAAAAAGGGTGGGAGGCTGGAGAGAAGTAGAGGCTAGAAAAAATTGGAGGCCGAAAAGGGGTGGGAGGCCAAAAAGGGGTGGGAGAGCGGTGAATAGTAGAGGCCAGAAAAAATTAGAAGCCGAAAAGGGGTGGGAGGCCAAAAACGGGTGGGAGGCTGGAGAGGAGTAGAGGCCAGAAAAAATTGGCGGCCAAAATGAGTGGGAGGCCAAAAAGGGGTGGGAGGCAATAAAGGGGTGGGAGGCCAAAAAATGGTGGGAGGCTGGAGAGAAGTAGAGGCCAGAAAAAATTGGAGGTCGAAAAGGTGTGGGAGGCCGAAAAAGGGTGGGAGGCTGGAGAGAAGTAGAGGCTAGAAAAAATTGGAGGCCGAAAAGGGGTGGGAGGCCAAAAAGGGGTGGGAGAGCGGTGAATAGTAGAGGCCAGAAAAAATTAGAAGCCGAAAAGGGGTGGGAGGCCAAAAATGGGTGGGAGGCTGGAGAGGAGTAGAGGCCAGAAAAAATTGGCGGCCAAAATGAGTGGGAGGCCAAAAAGGGGTGGGAGGCCAAAAAGGTGTGGGAGGCTGGAGAGAGGTAGAGGCTAGAAAATATTGGAGGCAGAAAAGGGGTGGGAGGCCAGAAAAGGGTGGGAGGCTGGAGAGAAGTAGAGGCCAGAAAAAATTAGAGGTCGAAAAGGGGTGGGAGGCCCAAAAAGGGTGCGAGGCTGTTGAGAAATACAGTCCAGAAAAAATTGGAGGCTGAAAAGGATTGGGAGGCCAAAAAGGAGTGGGAGACCGCTGAATAGTAGAGGCCAGAAGAAATTGGAAGCCAAAAAGGGGTGGGAGGCCAAAAAGGGGTGAGAGGCTGGAGAGACATAGTGGCCAGAAAAAATTGGAGCCCGAAAAGGGGTGGGAGGCCAAAAAGGGGTGGGAGGCCAAAAAGGGGTGGGAGGCCAAAAAAGGGTGGGAGGCTGGAGAGAAGTAGAGGCTAGAAAAAATTGGATGCCGAAAAGGGGTGGGAGGCCAAAAAGGAGTGGGAAACCGGTGAATAGTAAGGTCAGAACAAATTAGTAGCCGAAAGGGGGGTGGGAGGCCGAAAAATGGTGGGAGGCTGGAGAGAAGTAGAGGCTAGAAAATATTGGAGGCCGGAAAGGGGTGGGAGGCCAAAAAAGGGTGGGAGGCTGGAGAGAAGTAGAGGCCAGAAAAACTTGGAGGCCAAAAAGAAGTGGGAGGCCAAAAAGGAGTGTGAAAGCGGTGAATAGTAGAGGCCAGAGAAAATCAGAAGCCGAAAAGGGGTGGGAGGTCAAAAAGCTGTGGGGGGCCATAAAAGGGTGGGATGCTGGAGAGAAGTAGAGGCCAGAAAAAATTGGCGGCCAAAATGAGTGGGAGGCCAAAAAGGGGTGGGAGGCAATAAAGGGGTGGGAGGCCAAAAAATGGTGGGAGGCTGGAGAGAAGTAGAGGCCAGAAAAAATTGGAGGTCGAAAAGGTGTGGGAGGCCGAAAAAGGGTGGGAGGCTGGAGAGAAGTAGAGGCTAGAAAAAATTGGAGGCCGAAAAGGGGTGGGAGGCCAAAAAGGGGTGGGAGAGCGGTGAATAGTAGAGGCCAGAAAAAATTAGAAGCCGAAAAGGGGTGGGAGGCCAAAAACGGGTGGGAGGCTGGAGAGGAGTAGAGGCCAGAAAAAATTGGCGGCCAAAATGAGTGGGAGGCCAAAAAGGGGTGGGAGGCAATAAAGGGGTGGGAGGCCAAAAAATGGTGGGAGGCTGGAGAGAAGTAGAGGCCAGAAAAAATTGGAGGTCGAAAAGGTGTGGGAGGCCGAAAAAGGGTGGGAGGCTGGAGAGAAGTAGAGGCTAGAAAAAATTGGAGGCCGAAAAGGGGTGGGAGGCCAAAAAGGGGTGGGAGAGCGGTGAATAGTAGAGGCCAGAAAAAATTAGAAGCCGAAAAGGGGTGGGAGGCCAAAAACGGGTGGGAGGCTGGAGAGGAGTAGAGGCCAGAAACAATTGGCGGTCAAAAAGGGGTGGGAGGCCGAAAAGAAGTGGGAGGCCAAAAAGGTGTGGGAGGCTGGAGAGAGGTAGAGGCTAGAAAATATTGGAGGCAGAAAAGGGGTGGGAGGCCAGAAAAGGGTGGGAGGCTGGAGAGAAGTAGAGGCCAGAAAAAATTGGTGTCCGAAAAGAAGGGGGAGGCCAAAAAGGAGTGGGAGACCGGTGAATAGTAGAGGCCAGAAAAAATTAGCAGCCGAAAAGGGGTGGGAGGCGAAAAAGGGGTGGGAGGCTGAGAGGAGTAGATGCCAGAAAAAATTGGTGGCCAAAATGAGTGGGAGGCCAAACACGGGTGGGAAGCCGAAAAGGGGTGGGAGGCCGAAAAATGGTGGGAGGCTGGAGGGAAGTAGAGGCTAGAAAAAATTGGAGGCCGAAAAGGGGTGGGAGGTCAAAAAAGGGTGGGAGGCTGGAGAGGAGTAGAGGCCAGAAAAAATTGGAGGCCGAAAAGGGGTGGGAGGCCAAAAAGGGGTGGGAGGCCAAAAAAGGGTGGGAGGCTGGAGAGGAGTAGAGGCCAGAAAAAATTGGAGGCCGAAAAGGGGTGGGAGGCCAAAAAGGGGTGGGAGGCCAAAAAAGGGTGGGAGGCTGGAGAGAAGTAGAGGCTAGAAAAAATTGGAGGCTGAAAAGGGGTGGGAGGCCAAAAAGGGGTGGGAGAGCGGTGAATAGTAGAGACCAGAAAAAATTAGAAGCCGAAAAGGGGTGGGAGGCCAAAAACGGGTGGGAGGCTGGAGAGGAGTAGAGGCCAGAAAAAATTGGCTGTCAAAAAGGGGTGGGAGGCCGAAAAGAAGTGGGAGGCCAAAAAGGAGTGTGAAAGCGGTGAATAGTAGAGGCCAGAGAAAATCAGAAGCCGAAAAGGGGTGGCAGGTCAAAAAGCTGTGGGGGGCCATAAAAGGGTGGGATGCTGGAGAGAAGTAGAGGCCAGAAAAAATTGGCGGCCAAAATGAGTGGGAGGCCAAAAAGGGGCTGGAGGCAATAAAGGGGTGGGAGGCCAAAAAATGGTGGGAGGCTGGAGAGAAGTAGAGGCCAGAAAAAATTGGAGGTCGAAAAGGTGTGGGAGGCCGAAAAAGGGTGGGAGGCTGGAGAGAAGTAGAGGCTAGAAAAAATTGGAGGCCGAAAAGGGGTGGGAGGCCAAAAAGGGGTGGGAGAGCGGTGAATAGTAGAGGCCAGAAAAAATTAGAAGCCGAAAAGGGGTGGGAGGCCAAAAACGGGTGGGAGGCTGGAGAGGAGTAGAGGCCAGAAAAAATTGGCGGCCAAAATGAGTGGGAGGCCAAAAAGGGGTGGGAGGCAATAAAGGGGTGGGAGGCCAAAAAATGGTGGGAGGCTGGAGAGAAGTAGAGGCCAGAAAAAATTGGAGGTCGAAAAGGTGTGGGAGGCCGAAAAAGGGTGGGAGGCTGGAGAGAAGTAGAGGCTAGAAAAAATTGGAGGCCGAAAAGGGGTGGGAGGCCAAAAAGGGGTGGGAGAGCGGTGAATAGTAGAGGCCAGAAAAAATTAGAAGCCGAAAAGGGGTGGGAGGCCAAAAACGGGTGGGAGGCTGGAGAGGAGTAGAGGCCAGAAACAATTGGCGGTCAAAAAGGGGTGGGAGGCCGAAAAGAAGTGGGAGGCCAAAAAGGTGTGGGAGGCTGGAGAGAGGTAGAGGCTAGAAAATATTGGAGGCAGAAAAGGGGTGGGAGGCCAGAAAAGGGTGGGAGGCTGGAGAGAAGTAGAGGCCAGAAAAAATTGGTGTCCGAAAAGAAGGGGGAGGCCAAAAAGGAGTGGGAGACCGGTGAATAGTAGAGGCCAGAAAAAATTAGCAGCCGAAAAGGGGTGGGAGGCGAAAAAGGGGTGGGAGGCTGAGAGGAGTAGATGCCAGAAAAAATTGGTGGCCAAAATGAGTGGGAGGCCAAACACGGGTGGGAAGCCGAAAAGGGGTGGGAGGCCGAAAAATGGTGGGAGGCTGGAGGGAAGTAGAGGCTAGAAAAAATTGGAGGCCGAAAAGGGGTGGGAGGTCAAAAAAGGGTGGGAGGCTGGAGAGGAGTAGAGGCCAGAAAAAATTGGAGGCCGAAAAGGGGTGGGAGGCCAAAAAGGGGTGGGAGGCCAAAAAAGGGTGGGAGGCTGGAGAGAAGTAGAGGCCAGAAAAAATTAGAGGTCGAAAAGGGGTGGGAGGCCCAAAAAGGGTGCGAGGCTGTTGAGAAATACAGTCCAGAAAAAATTGGAGGCTGAAAAGGATTGGGAGGCCAAAAAGGAGTGGGAGACCGCTGAATAGTAGAGGCCAGAAGAAATTGGAAGCCGAAAAGGGGTGGGAGGCCAAAAAGGGGTGAGAGGCTGGAGAGACATAGTGGCCAGAAAAAATTGGAGCCCGAAAAGGGGTGGGAGGCCAAAAAGGGGTGGGAGGCCAAAAAGGGGTGGGAGGCCAAAAAAGGGTGGGAGGCTGGAGAGAAGTAGAGGCTAGAAAAAATTGGATGCCGAAAAGGGGTGGGAGGCCAAAAAGGAGTGGGAAACCGGTGAATAGTAAGGTCAGAACAAATTAGTAGCCGAAAGGGGGGTGGGAGGCCGAAAAATGGTGGGAGGCTGGAGAGAAGTAGAGGCTAGAAAATATTGGAGGCCGAAAAGAAGTGGGAGGCCAAAAAGGAGTGTGAAAGCGGTGAATAGTAGAGGCCAGAGAAAATCAGAAGCCGAAAAGGGGTGGCAGGTCAAAAAGCTGTGGGGGGCCATAAAAGGGTGGGATGCTGGAGAGAAGTAGAGGCCAGAAAAAATTGGCGGCCAAAATGAGTGGGAGGCCAAAAAGGGGTGGGAGGCAATAAAGGGGTGGGAGGCCAAAAAATGGTGGGAGGCTGGAGAGAAGTAGAGGCCAGAAAAAATTGGAGGTCGAAAAGGTGTGGGAGGCCGAAAAAGGGTGGGAGGCTGGAGAGAAGTAGAGGCTAGAAAAAATTGGAGGCCGAAAAGGGGTGGGAGGCCAAAAAGGGGTGGGAGAGCGGTGAATAGTAGAGGCCAGAAAAAATCAGAAGCTGAAAAGGGGTGGGAGACCAAAAATGTGTGGGAGGCCATAAAAGGGTGGGAGGCTGGAGAGAAGTAGAGGCTAGAAAAAATTGGTGGCCGAAAAGCAGTGGGAGGCTAAAAAGTTGTGGGAGACCGGTGAATAGTAGAGGGCAGAAAAAATCAGAAGCTGAAAAGGGGTGGGAGGCCAAAAAGGTGTGGGAGGCTGGAGGGAAGTAGAGGCTAGAAAAAATTGGAGGCCGAAAAAAAGTGGGAGGCCAGAAAGGGGTGGGAGGCTGGTGAGAAGTAGAGGCCAGAAAAAAATGGAGACCAAAAATGAGTGGGAGGCCAAAAAAGGGTGGGAGGATGAAAAATGGTGGGAGACTGGAGAGTAGTAGAGGCCAGAAAAAATTGGCGGCCAAAATGAGTGGGAGGCCAAAAAGGGTTGGGACGCCAAAAAGGGGTGGGAGGACAAAAAATGGTGGGAGGCTGGAGAGAAGTAGAGGCTAGAAAAAATTGGATGCCGAAAAGGGGTGGGAGGCCAGAAAAGGGTGGGAGGCTGGAGAGAAGTAGAGGCTAGAAAAAATTGGATGCCGAAAAGGGGTGGGAGGCCAAAAAGGAGTGGGAAACCGGTGAATAGTAAGGTCAGAACAAATTAGTAGCCGAAAGGGGGTGGGAGGCCGAAAAATGGTGGGAGGCTGGAGAGAAGTAGAGGCTAGAAAATATTGGAGGCCGAAAAGGGGTGGGAGGCCAAAAAAGGGTGGGAGGCTGGAGAGAAGTAGAGGCCAGAAAAACTTGGAGGCCAAAAAGAAGTGGGAGGCCAAAAAGGAGTGTGAAAGCGGTGAATAGTAGAGGCCATAGAAAATCAGAAGCCGAAAAGGGGTGGCAGGTCAAAAAGCTGTGGGGGGCCATAAAAGGGTGGGATGCTGGAGAGAAGTAGAGGCCAGAAAAAATTGGCGGCCAAAATGAGTGGGAGGCCAAAAAGGGGTGGGAGGCAATAAAGGGGTGGGAGGCCAAAAAATGGTGGGAGGCTGGAGAGAAGTAGAGGCCAGAAAAAATTGGAGGTCGAAAAGGTGTGGGAGGCCGAAAAAGGGTGGGAGGCTGGAGAGAAGTAGAGGCTAGAAAAAATTGGAGGCCGAAAAGGGGTGGGAGGCCAAAAAGGGGTGGGAGAGCGGTGAATAGTAGAGGCCAGAAAAAATTAGAAGCCGAAAATGGGTGGGAGGCCAAAAACGGGTGGGAGGCTGGAGAGAAGTAGAGGCCAGAAAAAATTGGCGGTCAAAAAGGGGTGGGAGTCCGAAAAGAAGTGGGAGGCCAAAAAGGTGTGGGAGGCTGGAGAGAGGTAGAGGCTAGAAAATATTGGAGGCAGAAAAGGGGTGGGAGGCCAGAAAAGGGTGGGAGGCTGGAGAGAAGTAGAGGCCAGAAAAAATTGGTGTCCGAAAAGAAGGGGGAGGCCAAAAAGGAGTGGGAGACCGGTGAATAGTAGAGGCCAGAAAAAATTAGCAGCCGAAAAGGGGTGGGAGGCGAAAAAGGGGTGGGAGGCTGAGAGGAGTAGATGCCAGAAAAAATTGGTGGCCAAAATGAGTGGGAGGCCAAACACGGGTGGGAAGCCGAAAAGGGGTGGGAGGCCGAAAAATGGTGGGAGGCTGGAGGGAAGTAGAGGCTAGAAAAAATTGGAGGCCGAAAAGGGGTGGGAGGTCAAAAAAGGGTGGGAGGCTGGAGAGGAGTAGAGGCCAGAAAAAATTGGAGGCCGAAAAGGGGTGGGAGGCCAAAAAGGGGTGGGAGGCCAAAAAAGGGTGGGAGGCTGGAGAGAAGTAGAGGCCAGAAAAAATTAGAGGTCGAAAAGGGGTGGGAGGCCCAAAAAGGGTGCGAGGCTGTTGAGAAATACAGTCCAGAAAAAATTGGAGGCTGAAAAGGATTGGGAGGCCAAAAAGGAGTGGGAGACCGCTGAATAGTAGAGGCCAGAAGAAATTGGAAGCCGAAAAGGGGTGGGAGGCCAAAAAGGGGTGAGAGGCTGGAGAGACATAGTGGCCAGAAAAAATTGGAGCCCGAAAAGGGGTGGGAGGCCAAAAAGGGGTGGGAGGCCAAAAAGGGGTGGGAGGCCAAAAAAGGGTGGGAGGCTGGAGAGAAGTAGAGGCTAGAAAAAATTGGATGCCGAAAAGGGGTGGGAGGCCAAAAAGGAGTGGGAAACCGGTGAATAGTAAGGTCAGAACAAATTAGTAGCCGAAAGGGGGGTGGGAGGCCGAAAAATGGTGGGAGGCTGGAGAGAAGTAGAGGCTAGAAAATATTGGAGGCCGAAAAGGGGTGGGAGGCCAAAAAAGGGTGGGAGGCTGGAGAGAAGTAGAGGCCAGAAAAACTTGGAGGCCAAAAAGAAGTGGGAGGCCAAAAAGGAGTGTGAAAGCGGTGAATAGTAGAGGCCAGAGAAAATCAGAAGCCGAAAAGGGGTGGCAGGTCAAAAAGCTGTGGGGGGCCATAAAAGGGTGGGATGCTGGAGAGAAGTAGAGGCCAGAAAAAATTGGCGGCCAAAATGAGTGGGAGGCCAAAAAGGGGTGGGAGGCAATAAAGGGGTGGGAGGCCAAAAAATGGTGGGAGGCTGGAGAGAAGTAGAGGCCAGAAAAAATTGGAGGTCGAAAAGGTGTGGGAGGCCGAAAAAGGGTGGGAGGCTGGAGAGAAGTAGAGGCTAGAAAAAATTGGAGGCCGAAAAGGGGTGGGAGGCCAAAAAGGGGTGGGAGAGCGGTGAATAGTAGAGGCCAGAAAAAATTAGAAGCCGAAAATGGGTGGGAGGCCAAAAACGGGTGGGAGGCTGGAGAGAAGTAGAGGCCAGAAAAAATTGGCGGTCAAAAAGGGGTGGGAGTCCGAAAAGAAGTGGGAGGCCAAAAAGGTGTGGGAGGCTGGAGAGAGGTAGAGGCTAGAAAATATTGGAGGCAGAAAAGGGGTGGGAGGCCAGAAAAGGGTGGGAGGCTGGAGAGAAGTAGAGGCCAGAAAAAATTGGTGTCCGAAAAGAAGTGGGAGGCCAAAAAGGAGTGGGAGACCGGTGAATAGTAGAGGCCAGAAAAAATTAGCAGCCGAAAAGGGGTGGGAGGCGAAAAAGGGGTGGGAGGCTGAGAGGAGTAGATGCCAGAAAAAATTGGTGGCCAAAATGAGTGGGAGGCCAAACACGGGTGGGAAGCCGAAAAGGGGTGGGAGGCCGAAAAATGGTGGGAGGCTGGAGGGAAGTAGAGGCTAGAAAAAATTGGAGGCCGAAAAGGGGTGGGAGGTCAAAAAAGGGTGGGAGGCTGGAGAGGAGTAGAGGCCAGAAAAAATTGGAGGTCGAAAAGGGGTGGGAGGCCCAAAAAGGGTGCGAGGCTGTTGAGAAATACAGTCCAGAAAAAATTGGACGCTGAAAAGGATTGGGAGGCCAAAAAGGAGTGGGAGACCGCTGAATAGTAGAGGCCAGAAGAAATTGGAAGCCGAAAAGGGGTGGGAGGCCAAAAAGGGGTGAGAGGCTGGAGAGACATAGTGGCCAGAAAAAATTGGAGCCCGAAAAGGGGTGGGAGGCCAAAAAGTGGTGGGAGGCCAAAAAGGGGTGGGAGGCCAAAAAAGGTTGGGAGGCTGGAGAGAAGTAGAGGCTAGAAAAAATTGGATGCCGAAAAGGGGTGGGAGGCCAAAAAGGAGTGGGAAACCGGTGAATAGTAAGGTCAGAACAAATTAGTAGCCGAAAGGGGGGTGGGAGGCCGAAAAATGGTGGGAGGCTGGAGAGAAGTAGAGGCTAGAAAATATTGGAGGCCGAAAAGGGGTGGGAGGCCAAAAAAGGGTGGGAGGCTGGAGAGAAGTAGAGGCCAGAAAAACTTGGAGGCCAAAAAGAAGTGGGAGGCCAAAAAGGAGTGTGAAAGCGGTGAATAGTAGAGGCCAGAGAAAATCAGAAGCCGAAAAGGGGTGGCAGGTCAAAAAGCTGTGGGGGGCCATAAAAGGGTGGGATGCTGGAGAGAAGTAGAGGCCAGAAAAAATTGGCGGCCAAAATGAGTGGGAGGCCAAAAAGGGGTGGGAGGCAATAAAGGGGTGGGAGGCCAAAAAATGGTGGGAGGCTGGAGAGAAGTAGAGGCCAGAAAAAATTGGAGGTCGAAAAGGTGTGGGAGGCCGAAAAAGGGTGGGAGGCTGGAGAGAAGTAGAGGCTAGAAAAAATTGGAGGCCGAAAAGGGGTGGGAGGCCAAAAAGGGGTGGGAGAGCGGTGAATAGTAGAGGCCAGAAAAAATTAGAAGCCGAAAAGGGGTGGGAGGCCAAAAAGGGGTGAGAGGCTGGAGAGACATAGTGGCCAGAAAAAATTGGAGCCCGAAAAGGGGTGGGAGGCCAAAAAGGGGTGGGAGGCCAAAAAAGGGGTGGGAGGCCAAAAAAGGGTGGGAGGCTAGAGAGAAGTAGAGGCCAGAAAAAATTAGAGGTCGAAAAGGGGTGGGAGGCCCAAAAAGGGTGCGAGGCTGTTGAGAAATACAGTCCAGAAAAAATTGGAGGCTGAAAAGGATTGGGAGGCCAAAAAGGAGTGGGAGACCGCTGAATAGTAGAGGCCAGAGGAAATTGGAAGCCGAAAAGGGGTGGGAGGCCAAAAAGGGGTGAGAGGCTGGAGAGACATAGTGGCCAGAAAAAATTGGAGCCCGAAAAGGGGTGGGAGGCCAAAAAGGGGTGGGAGGCCAAAAAAGGTTGGGAGGCTGGAGAGAAGTAGAGGCCAGAAAATATTAGAGGTCGAAAAGGGGTGGGAGGCCAAAAAGGAGTGTGAGAGCAGTGAATAGTAGAGGCCAGAAAAAATCAGAAGCCGAAAAGGGGTGGGAGGCCGAAACATGGTGGGAGGCTGGAGAGAAGTAGAGGCTAGAAAAAATTGGAGGCCGAAAAGTGGTGGGAGGCCAGAAAAGGGTGGGAGGCTGGAGAGAAGTAGAGGCCAGAAAAAATTGGAGGCCGAAAAGGAGTGGGAGGCCAACAAGGAGTGGGAGAGCGGTGATAGTAGAGGCCAGAAAAAATTAGAAGCCGAAAACGGGTGGGAAGCCGATAAAATGGGTGGGAGGTTGGAGAGGAGTAGAGGCCAGAAAAAATTGGCAGCCAAAATGAGTGGGAGGCCAAACACGGGTGGGAGGACAAAAAGGGGTGGGAGGCCAAAAAATGGTGGGAGGCTGGAGAGAAGTGGGCGCTAGAAAAAATTGGTGGCCGAAAAGGAGTGGGAGGCCAAAAAGTTGTGGGAGACCGGTGAATAGTAGAGGCTAGAAAAAAATCAGAAGCTGAAAAGGGGTGGGAGGCCAAAAAGGGGTGGGAGGCCAAAAAAGGGTGGGAGGCTGGAGAGAAGTAGAGGCTAGAAAAAATTAGAGGCCGAAAAGGGGTGGGAAGCCAAAAAGGGGTGGGAGAGCGATGAATAGTAGGGGCCAGAAAAAATCAGAAGCCGAAAAGGGGTGGGAGACCAAAAATGTGTGGGAGGCCATAAAAGGGTGGGAGGCTGGAGAGAAGTAGAGGCTAGAAAAAATTGGAGGCCGAAAAGGGGTGGGAGGCCAAAAAGGGGTGGGAGAGCGGTGAATAGTAGAGGCCAGAAAACATCAGAAGCCGAAAAGGGGTGGGAGACCAAAAATGTGTGGGAGGCCATAAAAGGGTGGGAGGCTGGAGAGAAGTAGAGGCTAGAAAAAATTGGTGGCCGAAAAGGAGTGGGAGGCTAAAAAGTTGTGGGAGACCGGTGAATAGTAGAGGGCAGAAAAAATCAGAAGCTGAAAAGGGGTGGGAGGCCAAAAAGGTGTGGGAGGCTGGAGGGAAGTAGAGGCTAGAAAAAATTGGAGGCCGAAAAGGGGTGGGAGGCCATAAAAGGGTGGGAGGCTGGAGAGAAGTAGAGGCTAGAAAAAATTGGATGCCGAAAAGGGGTGGGAGGCCAAAAAGGAGTGGGAAACCTGTGAATAGTAGAGGTCCGAAAAAATTAGCAGCCGAAAAGGGGTGGGAGGCCAAAAAAGGGTGGGAGGCTGGAGAGAAGTAGAGGCCAGAAAAAATTGGTGGCCAAAATGAGTTGGAGGCCGAAAAGGGGTGGGAGGCCAAAAAGGGGTGGGAGGCCGAAAAATGGTGGGAGGCTGGAGAGAAGTAGAGGCCAGAAAATATTGGAGGCCGAAAAGGGGTGGGAGGCCAAAAAAGGGTGGGAGGCTGGAGAGAAGTAGAGGCTAGAAAAAATTGGAGTCCGAAAAGGAGTGGGAGGCCAAAAAGGGGTGGGAGAGCGGTGAATAGTAGAGTGCAGAAAAAATCAGAAGCCGAAAAGGGGTGGGAGGTCAAAAACGTGTGGGGGGCCAAAAAAGGTTGGGAGGCTGGAGAGAAGTAGAGGCTAGAAAATATTAGAGGTCGAAAAGGTGTGGGAGGCCAAAAAGGAGTGTGAGAGCGGTGAATAGTAGAGGCCAGAAAAAATCAGAAGCCGAAAAGGGGTGGGAGGCCGAAACATGGTGGGAGGCTGGAGAGAAGTAGAGGCCAGAAAAAATTGGAGGCCGAAAAGTGGTGGGAGGCCAGAAAAGGGTGGGAGGCTGGAGAGAAGTAGAGGCCAGAAAAAATTGGAGGCCGAAAAGGAGTGGGAGGCCAACAAGGAGTGGGAGAGCGGTGATAGTAGAGGCCAGAAAAAATTAGAAGCCGAAAACGGGTGGGAAGCCGATAAAATGGGTGGGAGGTTGGAGAGGAGTAGAGGCCAGAAAAAATTGGCAGCCAAAATGAGTGGGAGGCCAAAAAGGGTTGGGACGCCAAAAAGGGGTGGGAGGCCAAAAAATGGTGGGAGGCTGGAGAGAAGTAGAGGCTAGAAAATATTGGAGGCCGAAAAGGGGTGGGAGGCCAAAAGGGAGTGTGAGAGCGGTGAATAGTAGAGGCCAGAGAAAATCAGAAGCCGAAAAGGGGTGGGAGGTCAAAAAGCTGTGGGGGGCCATAAAAGGGTGGGAGGCTGGAGAGAAATAGAGGCCAGAAAAAATTGGTGGCCAAAATGAGTTGGAGGCCGAAAAGGGGTGGGAGGCCAAAAAGGGGTGGGAGGCCGAAAAATGGTGGGAGGCTGGAGAGAAGTAGAGGCTAGAAAATATTGGAGGCCGAAAAGGGGTGGGAGGCCAAAAAAGGGTGGGAGGCTGGAGAGAAGTAGATGCTTGAAAAAATTGGAGTCCGTAAAGGAGTGGGAGGCCAAAAAGGGGTGGGAGAGCGGTGAATAGTAGAGGGCAGAAAAAATCAGAAGCCGAAAAGGGGTGGGAGGTCAAAAACGTGTGGGGGGCCAAAAAAGGTTGGGAGGCTGGAGAGAAGTAGAGGCTAGAAAATATTAGAGGTCGAAAAGGTGTGGGAGGCCAAAAAGGAGTGTGAGAGCGGTGAATAGTAGAGGCCAGAAAAAATCAGAAGCCGAAAAGGGGTGGGAGGCCGAAACATGGTGGGAGGCTGGAGAGAAGTAGAGGCCAGAAAAAATTGGAGGCCGAAAAGTGGTGGGAGGCCAGAAAAGGGTGGGAGGCTGGAGAGAAGTAGAGGCCAGAAAAAATTGGAGGCCGAAAAGGAGTGGGAGGCCAACAAGGAGTGGGAGAGCGGTGATAGTAGAGGCCAGAAAAAATTAGAAGCCGAAAACGGGTGGGAAGCCGATAAAATGGGTGGGAGGTTGGAGAGGAGTAGAGGCCAGAAAAAATTGGCAGCCAAAATGAGTGGGAGGCCAAAAAGGGTTGGGACGCCAAAAAGGGGTGGGAGGCCAAAAAATGGTGGGAGGCTGGAGAGAAGTAGAGGCTAGAAAATATTGGAGGCCGAAAAGGGGTGGGAGGCCAAAAGGGAGTGTGAGAGCGGTGAATAGTAGAGGCCAGAGAAAATCAGAAGCCGAAAAGGGGTGGGAGGTCAAAAAGCTGTGGGGGGCCATAAAAGGGTGGGAGGCTGGAGAGAAGTAGAGGCCAGAAAAAATTGGCGGCCAAAATGAGTGGGAGGCCAAAAAGGGGTGGGAGGCAATAAAGGGGTGGGAGGCCAAAAAATGGTGGGAGGCTGGAGAGAAGTAGAGGCCAGAAAAAATTGGAGGTCGAAAAGGTGTGGGAGGCCGAAAAATGGTGGGAGGCTGGGGAGAAGTAGAGGCTAGAAAAAATTGGACGCCGAAAAGGGGTGGGAGGCCAAAAAATGGTGGGAGGCTGGAGGGAAGTAGAGGCCAGAAAAAATTAGAAGCCGAAAAGGGGTGGTAGGCCCAAAAAGGGTGCGAGGCTGTTTAGAAATACAGTCCAGAAAAAATTGGAGGCTGAAAAGGATTGAGGGGTCAAAAAGGAGTGGGAGAGCGGTGAATAGCAGAGGCGAGAAAAAATTGGAAGCCGAAAAGGGGTGGGAGGCCAAAAAGGGGTGAGAGGCTGGAGAGACATAGCGGCCAGAAAAAATTGGAGGCCGAAAAGGGGTGGGAGGCCAAAAACGGGTGGGAGGCCGAAAAGGAGTGAGAGACCGGTGAACACTAGAGGCTAGAAACAATTAGAAGGTGAAAGGGAGTGGGAGGTCGAAAAAACGTGGGAGGCTGGAGAGAACTAGAGACTGTTTTCACCCGGACCCTATTCGCGGTTGCACCTGCCGCGGGTCACTGTTTCCACCCGGACCATATTCGTGGTTGCACCTGCCGTGGGTCACTGTTTCCACCCGGACCCTAGTTGCTGTTGCACCTGCCGCGGGTCACTCTTTCCACCCGGACACTATTCGCGGTTGCACCTGGCGCGGGTCACTGTTCCCACCCGGACCCTATTCGCGGTTGCACGTGCCGCGGGTTACTGTTTCCACCCGGACCCTATTCGCGGTTGCACCTGCCGCGGGTCACTGTTTCCACCCGGACCCTATTCGCGGTTGCACCTGCCGCGGCTCACTGTTTCCACCCGGACCCTATTCGCGGTTGCACCTGCCGGGGGTCACAGTTTCCACCCGGACACTATTCGCGGTTGCACCTGCCGCTGGTCACTGTTCCCACCCGCACCCTATTCGCGGTTGCACCTGCCGCGGGTCACTCTTTCCACCCGGACCCTATTCGCGGTTGCACCTGCCGCGGGTCACTGTTTCCACACAGACCGCACTCCAGGTTGCACCTGCTCCTGCACACTTTTTCCATAGCTATTCTATTGCAGTTTAAAACCCACATTACACGTTACAGCTTAGTAACACCTTCCAATTACAACTGTAGGTTACAGTTTACACTCACAGATTAGGGTTTACAGTTACAATCTATACCTTAGGGTTACAGGGTAGAGTTAGGGGGTGGACTCGGGGGTGGGTGTAGTGTTAGGGGGTAGACAGGGGTGGGCTTAGAGTTAGGGAGTGGACTCGGGGGTGGGCTCTAGGGTTAGGGGGTGGACTCGGGGATGGGCTTAGTGTTAGGAGGTGGACTTGGGGGTGGGCTTAGAGTTAGGGGGTGGACTCAGGGGTGGGCTTAGATTTAGGGGGTGGACTCAGGGGTGGGCTTAGAGTTAGGGGGTGGACTCGGGGGTGGGCTTAGTGTTAGGGGGTGGACTTGGGGGTTTGCTTAGGGTTAGGGGGTGGAATCGGGGATGGGCTTAGTGTTAGGCGGTTGACTCAGGGGTGGGCTTAGAGTTAGGGGGTGGAGTCGGGGATGGGCTTAGGGTTAAGAGGTGGACTCAGGGGTGGGTTTAGGGTTAAGAGGTGGACTCAGGGGTGGGTTTAGGGTTAGGGGGTGGACTCGGGGGTGGGCTTAGTGTTAGGGGGTGGAGTTAGGGGTGGTCTTAGAAGTACGGGGTGGACTCAGGGGTAGGCTTATGGTTAGGGGGTGAACTCAGGGGTGGGCTTAGACTTAGGGGTTGGGCTCAGGGGTGGGTTTAGGGTTAGGAGGTGGACTCGGGGGTGGGCTTAGGGTTAGGGGGTGGACTCGGGGGTGGGCTTAGAGTTAGGGGGTGGACTCGGGGATGGGCTTAGTGTTAGGAGGTGGACTCGGGGGTGGGTTTAGAGGTAGGGGGTGGACTCGGGGGTGGTCTTAGGGTTAGGGGGTGGAGTTAGAGGTAGGGGGTGGACTCAGGGGTGGGCCTAGAGTTAGGGGGTGGACTCAGAGTTAGGGGGTGGAGTTGGGGGCGGGCTCTAGGGTTAGGGGGTGGAGTCAGGGGTGGGATCTAGGATTAAGGGGCAGAATTGGGGGTGGACTCTAGGGTTAGGGGTTAGGGGTTGGGGTTAGGGATTAGGGTCAGGGTCAGGGGTTAGGATTAGGGGTTGGGGGTGAGGGTTTAGGGTGATGGTGAGGGGTTAGGGGTTAGGGTGAGGGTGAAGGTGAGGGGTTAGGGTTTAAAAAAATAAAATTGGAGGCCAAAATGGGGTGGGAGGCCCAAAAGGGGTGGGAGACCAGAAAAAATTGGAGGCCGAAATGGGGTGGGAGGCCAAAAACGTGTGGGAGACCCAAGGGAAGGAGAGGCCAGAAAGAATTGGAGGCCGAAACATTAAAAGTGGAGGTTGAAAAGGGGTGGGAGGCCAAAACAGGGTGGGAGGATGGAGGGATGTAGAGGCCTCCCACCCCGTATCGGTCTCCCACCATGATTCAGTTTGAAATTTCTTCTGTACTCTACTGCTCTCCAGCTTCCCACCCCTTTTCGCCCTCCCACCCCATTTCCACCTCCACTTTTTCTGGCCTCTACTTCCCTCTGGCCTCTACCCCATTTTGGCCTCACAGCATGATTTTGCATCCACCTTTCATGGCCTCTACTTCCTTCTGGCCTCCCACTATATTTTGGCCTTCCGCCCTGTTTCAGCATCCACTATTTTATGGCCTCCACTTTGTTCTAGCTCCCACCCTGTTTGGGCCTCCCACCATGGTTCTGCCTCTAATTTTTTCTGCCCTCTACTTCTGTCTGGCCACCCACCCCATTTCGGCCTCCCACCCCGTTTCGGCCTCCACCTTTCCCGGCGTCTACTTCCCTCCATCCTCCCACCCCGTTTCGGTCTCTCACTCCATTTTGGCTTCCACATTTTTCTGGCCTCTATTTCCCTTCCAGCCTTCCATTTTGGCCTCCCGCAGCTTTTCCACCCCCTCCTTTATTCAGGCTTTTATGTGCTCTTTGCACTTCCGACACTTTGTCGCCCACCGAGCCCTTTTTGTTTCTCTCACCCCTTTTGGCACTTCACAGTTTTCTGCCCTGTACTTGCCCTTCAGCCTGTCACCTATTTTCGGTCTCCACTCTTTTCTGCCCTCCGAGTCCCCCCGGGACTCCTGGCATCAAAGGCCAAGGGTTCAACGGTAACCGGGCTCAAACATCCGGAGAGGCCCCGCCAACGCCGAATCCAGAGAGGCCCCAGAAAGGGAAAGAAGAAGAAAATCACGGCCATCTCGGCAGCACCCGCCTCCCACCACAGGAAGAGAGACCCCGCTCTGCGGACGAGGAAGGAGCCCTCTTCACGGTCCGCAGCGGGCCAGAGCGCCAGCGAGCGCCGCAGGGTCCGCGCGCGTCACCCAGAGCGCGGCACGGCCACGCGGCACACGAGGGAGCGCGGCTACACGTACGGGAAGCCGCGTCTTCCCTTCGGGGCCCCGTCGCCGCTCTCACGCGTTTCGGGCTCTCCCCCGGCCCCCTCTCTCTCCCACACCGCCGTGATTTTTTTGCTTCCCTTTACCTCCGCTCTCCTTCTTCTCTCCCGCTCCCTCTTATTCTGTCTTCTGCTACCTCTCCCTTTTTCTTTTTCTCTAGACGCCTTTGTCCCGCTTCCTCTCCTTCCGTTTTTTCATCCTCCGTCTCTCTCCCGTACCCCAGCACCGGTTTTTTCCTTTTCCGGTTCTTCGTCCCGTTCGGCATCGGCGTCTTTTCGCCCGCGGCGTCTATTCGTCTGGCATCTTATCGTACGTCTCTTTTCGGTATCCGGTATCCCAAAGACGTGCGTCGTCAGCTTAGATCTCTTCTCGAGTTTTTCAGAGAAGAGGATCGCCTTCATCTATCGTCTAGGCATCTCCTATGTTTTTTTCTGTTAAGTTTGCATTTTTTTTTTTTTCGTTCTAGCAATTTAGGCGTCAGGCCGCTTCATACGCTTTCTGATACATTTCAGGGAATTCCACGTTTTTTTGGTGTTTTCCATCCTTTGGGACTCTTAAGGGAGTCAGTCGGAGAGACGGTCAAGGTCACTCCGAATCGTCGGCGACGCACAGTAAATAATTTATATCGGAACCGGTGATATTTCCGAGAAGGAATTCTTATAGGATCTAGTTCCGCTTCGTTCTTTAGCGCTCTCCGGGACACGGTTCCATTATCACAGAATCACAGAATCACAGAATCAACTAGGTTGGAAAGGACCTTGAAGATCATCCAGTCCAACCATTCACCTAACACTGCCAGTTCCCATGTACACCATATCTCTCGGCGCTATGTCGACCCTACTCTTAAACACCTCCAGGGATGGGGACTCTACCGCCTCCCCGGGCAATCCATTCCGCTGCCTAATAACCCGTTCTGTAAAGAAATACTTCCCGACGTCTAGTCTAAACCTTCCGTGGCACAGCTGGAGGCCATTCCCTCTCGTCCTATCGCTTGTTATTTCATTAAAGAGACTCATCCCCAGCTCTCTGCAACCTCCTTTCAGGTAGCTATAGAGGGCCATGAGGTCTCCCCTCAGCCTCCTCTTCTCCAGACTAAACAACCCCAGTTCCCTCAGCCGCTCCCCGTACGACACACGCTCCGGACCCTTCACCGGCTTCGTCGCCCTTCTCTGGGCACGCTCGAGTAATTCAATGTCCTTTTTGTAGCGAGGGGCCCAAAACCGAACACAGTCATCGAGGTACGGCCTTAGCAGTGCCGAGTACAGGGGCAAGATCACTTCCCTGTCCCCGCCGGCCACGCTATTTCTGATACGGGCCAGGACGCCACGGGCCTTGTCGGCCACCCGGGCACACTGCTGGTTCACGTTCAGCCGGCTGTCAATCGACACCCCCAGGTCCCTCTCTGGCCGGCAGCTCTCCAGCCACTCCTCCCCAAGCCCGTAGCGCCACCGGGGGGGCTTAGGCAGCACGCGCGGTCTTGCCGGAAAAGACGAGTCACCCCGCAGCATTTCGGTTTTCACGTAGGAAACTACAGCGCCTCGTTTCGGATAACGATATTATTATCGCATTTAGCCGACTACTTCCCCACGTAGCTTAGCACGATATCCGTCCTTTTCTATCTATACCCCAGAAAAACTAGGTTTCATTCCCGTCCCGGTCACATCGCCGACACAATAGACTTAGCGAAAGAGCGGATATCGTCGTATCCGGTAAGGGTCGTTTTCTTCCTACGGCATTTTGCAGGTCACAAACTTAAGGCAGAGGAGAAAACTCCCAGCTGCTCCCACAGGTGCCTTTATGCCTTCCGGTGGTTCAGCCCTCCCCTTTCCCAGGTGATCGTGGTCAGGGTGGTGGGTGGGGCCTGGGGTATATGAGCCACAGCCTCTCATCAGGGAGCTCATTCTGCTCTCGGGCCTCTCTGAGGTCAGTGCTCTGGTGTTCTTCAGAGTCAGTGGCAGATTTTGAGCCAAGGAAGCTCTTCATTCTGCTCTCAGGCCTCTCTGAGGTCAGTGCTCTGGTGTTCTTCAGAGTCAGCGGCAGATTTTGAGCCGAGGAAGCTCTTCATTCTGCTCTCGGGCCTATCTGAGGTCAGCGCTCTGGTGTTTTTCAGAGTCAGCGGCAGATTTTGAGCCGAGGAAGATCTTCATTGTGCTCTTGGGCCTCTCTGAGGTCAGAGCTCTGGTGTTCTTCAGAGTTGGTGGCAGATTTTGAGCCGAGGAAGCTCTTTGGGCAGGTGTGTTTTAATAATCACAGAAATAGAGGTACCTGAGACAAGAGTTTCAGCATCAGTCAAGGTTCAGCAGTGTGTATAGTAGGAAGTA
The DNA here is from genome assembly GCF_047716275.1 of Strix uralensis. Taxonomy (NCBI): domain Eukaryota; kingdom Metazoa; phylum Chordata; class Aves; order Strigiformes; family Strigidae; genus Strix; species Strix uralensis. The sequence goes on from NW_027436950.1 coordinate 54,330, forward strand.
AACAGGTACAAAGTGGGTTTTTTTCAGGTAAGTAATTTTGTATCCGTGGGGCGGGGCGGGTAAAACAGTTTAATAGCGTACACTTACATTTTTTCTTTTCATTCTAGATACATTGCATTTTCCTGACTTCATCGAAGACGGGACCTCGGTTTTTTCCCTAGCGTTGGCGTATACATCGTAAGGCGTCGATATCATCCACATAAACGGGACCAAAGGGGAGAGGACGGAGCGAGGGTCAGAGCGAGCATCTCGTAAGCATCCGTATACGGAGTTTTAGCCTTTCTCAGAAAAACGGCGGGGACGTTTTAGCATTCGTCAGGAAAGAGTCAGGGACGTAAGGCACGGAGTCTTTCGGGATCCGGGACGGCTCATCGCGTTTCCCGATCGCCCGCAGAGCGCCGTATCGTCTCGCGGGCGCAGCGTAGGCAGCCTTTGGAATAGGATGAGCATCTGAGGCGAACCGGGGCAGCGGAGAGGAGGGGCACGGGCCCGGCGTTTTCCCCCGAGCACAAATATAATATTCCATCTTTTGAAATCACAGGCGCCGCGAGCGACGACGGCCACGGCATCTGACACCGAAACCGGCACGGAGCGGGCGAGCCGAAAGGGCCACACTTTCGAGGAGGAGGGCGTCGCGGAAGAGGGCCGCGTCGGCCGACACGACGCCGACCGGTCGCTCGCTTCGCGGACGTTCGGCGGACGACACGGAGGAACCCGGCGACTCGGGAGCGTCCCGGTCGGCCGATGCGGTCGTCGCGGAAGACGGTCCGGCCTCCGGCCCTCTCGAAGCTAAGTCGAGGGTCCAGGGTGGGAAGGGTCCGGGAGGAAGGGACAGGGTCGGGAATCGCAGGGAGGGCTTTTCGAGGTAGCGTAGGGGAGAGGACCGTCCGGGAGCGGCGCCCCATGCGCCCGTAAAGGGAGCGAGTCACTTTTCAGCACCAGAGTACCGTGGTCAGGGCAGTTCCAGCCCGCGTCCGTGTCGTCGTGTACTTTGCGTGTTCTGCGTTCCGTATCTTATACCGTGCCGTCCTCAGGTCTAGACGTCTCTGTAGGTCTTTGCGATTGTCAGGCATCTCGATAGCCCTCCCGAGAGTCTCGAGTACGTCCCCTCGTCGGCACGGCACCCATCGAGCCCTTCTCGTCTCCCAGTTATAACCGGAAGTGCGGATCCGTCCCGCGCGTGTCGCGTCGAGGACGTTCTCGAGCGGTCGTCTCTCGCAGGGGCGAGCTAGGCGGCGCCCCAGGCCCTGCTTTCGAGCGTCATTTTGGCACCCGGTAGTCTTCTGGGGTTTCGTCCCCACATCTTATGACTTAAAACCCGGCTTCTCACGCATCCGTTGTTCCGGTTTTGACGGTAACTTCGTCTCACGGGCCGCAGCGGTCACCTCTCATTTCGGGGCCGCCATCGCGGCGCCGTAGGCCTTCTCCGCCGGCGGCATCTTCCCTACGGCCGTCGTTCTCATCGCTCGCCGTCTTCTCGCGTCACTCGTGGTGTCTGCGTTTGGCGTCTGTCTGCGTCCGGGTCGGACCCGTCCCGCCTAGGGGTTTAGCCATAGTAAAGATGAGGGGAGCGTGTAGTAACGCATCCATCCGCCCGGATGCTTTTGGCGAAGACCATGCGGTCCATCTCCGGGCGAGTAGCCGTAGAGAGCCTTCACGGTTATTTTCCTCGCATTCGGCAGGCATCAGAGGGCGGACTCTGGCTTGCAGGGAGCGGGCGATCGAGCGGGTCAAACGAGCCTTAGCTTGCACGTGAGGCTCGGTACTTAGGATTTCGGGTATTTTAGCAGTAGTCAGAAGGGAGATGGAAAGGAAAGACAAACTTTTGGTCCGTAAAAGTCTAGGTTAACACCGAGATGCCTTTCCTTACAGGGTTCGGGTCGTTTAAGCGCAAAGCGAGAAGCCGCTTCACGACGGGCGACGGAAGAGGTCAGAGGATCCGCGGGACCGGCGGCTCCGAGGGGCTCACGCCATTCCGGTTTTATTTTCTAGGCGCGAATCGATGCGTGAAGCGGGATACCCACGCCCTCGGACTTCGGCGAGGCGAGCGATGACCGGCGTGCCCGAGCGGCAGTTCTTCAGGTGTCATAATAGTATCGTAGCTAAAATCATACCCCGTTTGAATCGCACAGGCGGCGACCGGGCCTCGGCACGGCGGACGGAAGAATCCGTCTCCGAGCAGCCAAGGTAAACGAGCAGGGGAGAGGAAGCTCCGCGAGCGAGCCGAGGATCGGGGCAGCATCTCGCCGCGCGCTTTTACCTCTTTCTTTTGCAGGTGCCACGCTCCTTCCTGGAGCGTCGACGCTGCAGAGTCACGAGCGGTTTGAGAAAAGGCGAGAGAGTCGTTAAGCGGTCCGCCGGGACCCGAATCGCTGAGGATCGTGCGGCCATACGAACGACGGTTCGCCTTCGCTTTTGCGGGCGTCGCGAGGTCTCCGCTCGAACAGCGGAGGCTTCGAGGCGAGTCGTCGGAAGAGAGGACCGGGAGGCCAGGTGCCGCCGAGCGGGCGATCGCTTACGAGTAGGACGGCAGCTGCGTTTCTCCAGTTTTTAGGCTTCCACGGGAGATGGGGGGGCACAACGTACGGTTATCGGGAGCTGCGCGGCCATTCCGAGGAGGGCATCGCCGCAGTAGAGGTCGATACATGTCGGCGTGTTGGTGACCGGAGATGTTCTGCGTTACAGGTGATGAAGAGCAATGCGGTGACCGCAGGGAAACCCTGGTTAGATGACGTGCTCCCGATGAGGATGAGTTCTGGACCGTGCTCTCTGAAAGATAAGTCAAGGGGCCAAAGCAGCAGGTGGGGCGGGGCTAGAAGAGGGGGTAGGACATCGGGGTCGGCAGGAGGGCTCTTTAGGTTTTGTGAATTCTGGAGGCAGATAGCGGGCCTCGGGCCTGTGCGGGGCGGTGGCGCGTCTCTGGGCGGCGGCGGGCGGCGGCGCGTCTCTCGGCGTCTCTGGGCGGCGTCGGGCGGCAGCGCGTCTCTCGGCGTCTCTGGGCGGCGTCGGGCAGCAGCGCGTCTCTCGGCGTCTCTGGGCGGCGTCGGGCAGCAGCGCGTCTCTGGGCGTCATCGGGCGGCAATGCGTCTCTGGGCGTTGTGTTTGGTTGTGTCTGATCTGAGTGTTACGCTGTCTGGCATTAAAGCAGCAAGAGCGGCGCATAGCTCTATATCTGTATTTCGTGAGCTTGCGAAGCCAGCGTTCACGTGAGCGGGAGTCGAGCAGATCTCAAGCGAATTGAGAGGTAACACAAGGGAAGCCTGTAAGTCAGCTTTTGCATTGTTCTTGCAGGCAATTTGCAACAAGACTGTAGAAATGGTGAGTGATACTTCTCGTGAGATATGTGCCCCGGCAAAGCAGCTCCGGGCCGAGCGGGCAGAGCCGTGCGGTACGCCTAGCGGGCGTTCCTTAGTGTCGATGTTGGTCTCGGCCTTCACCGTCGAGGAGTCTCGGGCATACTCGTATCCCGCTCCGCGTGCAGCAGCCGTCCGTCTCATTCTGTACCGCTAAGAAGCGTGACGTAGAAGGTCAACGTTCCCCATCTAGTTTAGTCTTGTAGGTGGAATCGGTAGGTCTTTCACGCAGCTCTCGCTCAGGCTTAACCGGTATGCGTAGTCTCTGTGATGCTCTGTCTCGTGAGGTCTTCTGAGGGATTCTTCCCTGCGTCATGACAGTCTTTAGTCTTTCCTAGCATTTTGTCTCTGTCGGTCCCCGGGATGTTATCGCTCATCTTTCATCTGGAGTTCCGGCCGTCTCACACGGCAGGCCACGCCGGGGCATACGCGTCACATCGTCTTGGTGTCTTTGCGTGCGCTGTCGGGCCGTGTCTTTCGGTGCGGCGTTAACTCTACCCCGTGCGGCGCTCTCGCGTCCTCGGGTCATGTTCGCGGAGCACGTAGATGCCCGCGTTAGCGGCGGAGCTGCTTTGCCCGTTTGTAGCCATTCCGTATGGGGCAGAACGGTCCCAGGAGGGGATGCTAAGTGCCGGTGAGTGCGGCGAGCGGGCTCTAGAGTTCCTTCTTTTGTCTTTTGCAGGTACCACGGGGCTACCGGCATTCCAGAAGCGAATCCTTCCGTGAAGTTTGCCAGAGCGTACGACAGGAAGAAAAGAAGGACTGGGAGCGACGCACAGAGGGAAATGTATTCCTCTTCTTCTGAGGACGAGGGCCCATGGCACGGATCGAGCGGAGCGGCGGCGACGGCTCGAAGCGCACGATCTCCGATTCTGGGCACGGTTACAGAATCGGGGCCATCCACCACTCTGGCGGGTGACGGTTGGATAGAGTAGATGTGGAACGAGCGTTAGTTTTGGAAAGTGTTTATCATTGTATGTGAGGATGTTTTTCACTTCAGGGTATATTGATGTAGAAAGAGTTAAAGCGTCTTTTAAAAATAGTAAAGAAGCTGTTGAGCAGGGGGATTTCTTAATCTCTTTGACCAGGTTTAAGTCACTTAGTCCCACCCGCTCCATCTGGTGACGTTCACAGCCGGTGTTCAGGGGGAGGTTGGGCTCGGGCCATGGCGTTAGCGGGCGGGGTGAATTTCGAGGCCTTCGGGAACCACGTTCCGAGGAGCCACGGGGTGAGGGCCGGCGGCAGCGATCAGGTAGCGGGATGGGTTTGCCGGGAGCAGGGGGCGGTTAGCACGGTAGCCTAGCGAGCGGGGTGCTTAGAATGTGTCTGCCTGTGCGTGACTGTTTAAATTAATGTTGTTTTTGTTGCAGGTGGAGTTGAGTTTTTTGAGTAGTTAGGCAAAAACAATAAAATAGCCACGGGGCAAGGCCCGGTAGTAGCAGTTGGGTAGGGGGATGGGTTTGCTGAGAGCGGGGCGGCAGTTAACGGGGTAGCTGAATGAGCGGTGTGTTTGGAATGTGTGTGTGTGTGTGTGCATGGCTGTTTAATGTAATTTTTTTTCTTCTTGCAGGTGGAGTATAGTTAGGCAAAAAAACAATGTAGAATAAAAAAACCCCAGCCGGGGGATTTTTTTTTTTCCCCCGGCTGGGTTTTTTTTTCCCCGGTCCCGGCCGGTCCGCGAGGCGACGATCGTCGCCAAAGTTTGGGCGCGGAGCGGCGCAGGGACGGGGTTTTCGCAGGCAGGGCCATCTGGGAGGCTCCTGGGAACGACGTTCCCAAGGAGTCACGGGGTGAGGGCTGGTCGTGGTGGTGGGGTAGCAGGATGGGTTTGCTGAGAGCAGGGGGTGGTTAGCAGAGTAGCTGAATGGGAGGTGTGTTTGGAATGTGTGTGTGTGCATGGCTGTTTAATGGAAATTTTTTTCTTCTTGCAGGTGGTGTATAGTTAGGCAAAAAACCAATGTAGAATAAAAAAACCCCAGCCGGGGGATTTTTTTTTTTTCCCCCGGCTGGGTTTTTTTTCCCCCGGTCCCGGCCGGTCCACGAGGCGACGATCGTCGCCAAAGTTTGGGCGCGGAGCGGCGCAGGGACGGGGTTTTCGCAGGCAGGGCCATCCGGGAGGCTCCCGGGAACGGCGTTCCCGAGGAGCCACGGGGCGAGGGCCGGTAGTAGCGGTTGGGTAGGGGGATGGGTTTGTTGAGAGCGGGGGGGTGGTTAGCAGAGTAGCTGAATGAGCGGTGTGTTTGGAATGTGTGTGTGTGTGCATGGCTGTTTAATGTAATTTTTTTTTCTTTCAGGTGGTGTATAGTTAGGCAAAAAACCAATATAGAATAAAAAAACCCCAGCCGGGGGATTTTTTTTTTTTTTTTTTTCCCCCCCGGCTGGGTTTTTTTTCCCCCGGTCCCGGCTGGTCCACGAGGTGACGATCGTCGCCAAAGTTTGGGCGCGGAGCGGCGCAGGGACGGGGTTTTCGCAGGCAGGGCCATCCGGGAGGCTCCCGGGAACGGCGTTCCCGAGGAGCCACGGGGCGAGGGCCAGTCGTGGCGGTGGGGTAGCGGGATGGGTTTGCTGAGAGCAGGGGGTGGTTAGCAGAGTAGCCGAGTGAGCGGTGTGTTTGGAATGTGTGTGTGTGTGTGTGCATGGCTGTTTAATGTAATTTTTTTTTTTCTTTCAGGCCGAGTATAGTTAGGCCAAAAGCAATATAGAATAAAAAAACCCCAGCCGGGGGATTTTTTTTTTTTTCCCCTGGCTGGGTTTTTTTTTCCCCGGTCCCGGCCGGTCCGCGAGGCGACGATCGTCGCCAAAGTTTGGGCGCGGAGTGGCGAAGGGATGGGGTTTTTGCAGGCAGGGCCATCCAGGAGGCCTCTGGGAACGGCGTTCCTGGGGAGCCATGGTGAGAGGGCTGGATGTGGTGGTGCGATAGTGGGATGGGTTTTCTGAGAGTAGGGGGTGGTCATCATGGTAGCTGAATGAGTGGGATGCTTAGAATGTGTCTGTGTGAGAATGGCTGTGTAATGTAATGTGGGGTTTTTTGTTGCAGGTGGGGTAGAGTTTTTGGAGTAGTAAGGCAAGAAAACAATATGGAATAAAAAAATCCCAGCTGGGTTTCCCCCCCCCCCCCGTTGCTCCTTGCAGTGATGCTTGTTGCCAAGGTTCAGGCATGGAGTGGTCCAGGGATGGGGTTTTCACAGGCGGGGTGATTTGGGAGGCTGATGGGAGTGGTGTTCTTGGCATCATGTATATCATAGTAGTCTCTGAACAGTTATGAATATATTTAGTAAAGATCTGATGGTAATATAGATGTGTGGAATGACCCTAAATGTCAGCAGGTGAAGCACCCCTTAGGGTTTATGAAGTCCATAAGTGTGTTTGTGTAATGTAGGTTCAATGAAGGTGTATTTGTTTTTTTTTTTTTAAGGTTTAATTAGTAAGTAAAAGCTGGTTTGTAATGTGGCTGTAGCAAAGGCATATTTGCCATGCTTGTAAGGTTTACTAAGGAAAGAAAGGTTTTGTGTGGTGTAGGCTCCTCGAAGGGGTATTAGCTGTTGGTTGTTGTGTTATTAAGTAAGTAAAAGCTATTCTGTAATGTAGCATTAATAAAGGTGTTTATGTTGGGGTTGGCTCTGTGTGGTTTTTTTGGGGGGGGTAATAAAGGTGTGTATGTCGGGGCTGGCTCCCATGTGGTTTTTTTGGATGTCTGAATTTGTCTCTCTCCCTGCCTGACTTTGCCCCTCCGTCTCCGGCTTTGCGTCCGTCTTTGTCTCTTTGCCTTTGCCTGTGTGTGTCGGACTTTGACCGTGAGAGTTGCGGTTGGATGTTGCCTTTGATTGTGTGCATTTGACTTGGACTTTGTGTTGGAGTTTGACTGTGTGCATTGGACTTTGATTGTGTTGTAGTTTGTGTGCTGGACTTAGGCTTTGACTTAGAGTGTGCGTTGGACTCTGAGTGACTGTCTTGGACTCTGAGTGACTGTCTTGGACTCTGAGTGACTGTCTTGGACTGTGTTGGACTCTGAGTGACTGTCTTGGACTGTGTTGGACTTTGAGTGTCTGTCTTGGACTGTGTTGGACTTTGAGTGTCTGTCTTGGACTGTGTTGGACTTTGAGTGTCTGTCTTGGACTGTCTTGGACTTTGAGTGACTGTGTTGGACTTTGAGTGACTGTCTTGGACTGTGTTGGACTTTGAGTGACTGTGTTGGACTCTGAGTGACTGTCTTGGACTGTGTTGGACTTTGAGTGACTGTGTTGGACTCTGAGTGACTGTCTTGGACTGTGTTGGACTTTGAGTGACTGTGTTGGACTCTGAGTGTCTGTCTTGGACTTAGTGTGACTGTCTTGGACTGTCTTGGACTTTGAGTGACTGTGTTGGACTTTGAGTGACTGTGTTGGACTTTGAGTGACTGTGTTGGACTTTGAGTGACTGTGTTGGACTTTGAGTGACTGTCTTGGACTTACTGTGACTGTCTTGGACTTACTGTGACTGTCTTGGACTTACTGTGACTGTCTTGGACTTACTGTGACTGTCTTGGACTGTGTTGGACTCTGAGTGACTGTCTTGGACTTTGAGTGACTGTCTTGGACTGTGTTGGACTCTGAGTGACTGTCTTGGACTTTGAGTGTCTGTCTTGGACTGTGTTGGACTCTGAGTGACTGTCTTGGACTTAGTGTGACTGTCTTGGACTTTGAGTGACTGTCTTGGACTGTGTTGGACTCTGAGTGACTGTGTTGGACTCTGAGTGACTGTCTTGGACTTACTGTGACTGTCTTGGACTTACTGTGACTGTCTTGGACTTACTGTGACTGTCTTGGACTTACTGTGACTGTCTTGGACTGTGTTGGACTCTGAGTGACTGTGTTGGACTCTGAGTGACTGTGTTGGACTTTGAGTGTCTGTCTTGGACTTTGAGTGTCTGTCTTGGACTGTGTTGGACTCTGAGTGGCTGTGTTGGACTTTGAGTGTCTGTCTTGGACTGTGTTGGACTCTGAGTGACTGTGTTGGACTCTGAGTGTCTGTCTTGGACTGTCTTGGACTTTGAGTGACTGTCTTGGACTTTGAGTGACTGTCTTGGACTGTGTTGGACTCTGACTGTGTTGGACTTTGAGTGTCTGTCTTGGACTGTGTTGGACTCTGAGTGACTGTCTTGGACTTTGAGTGACTGTCTTGGACTTTGAGTGACTGTCTTGGACTTAGTGTGACTGTCTTGGACTTTGAGTGTCTGTCTTGGACTGTGTTGGACTCTGAGTGACTGTCTTGGACTTTGAGTGTCTGTCTTGGACTGTGTTGGACTCTGAGTGACTGTGTTGGACTCTGAGTGTCTGTCTTGGACTGTCTTGGACTCTGAGTGACTGTGTTGGACTTTGAGTGACTGTCTTGGACTTACTGTGACTGTCTTGGACTTACTGTGACTGTCTTGGACTTTGAGTGTCTGTCTTGGACTGTGTTGGACTCTGAGTGACTGTGTTGGACTTTGAATGAGTGTCTTGGACTTAGACTTTGAATGTTGGAGTGTGTCTGTCACTTTGTGGCTTTCTGTCTGTGTTGGGCTTTGACTTTGTCTCTTTGTTGTGTTGTGTGTCTGTCTGACTTTGTCTTCCTCTCTTTGTGTCTTTGGTAGAAAGGTAATTAGCAGCACTAGAACACACCTGTTGCCTGGGAGTAATAAAAAATAAAAAATTAAAATACAAAATAAAAAAAATTCCTCCCAGGCAACGAGGCAATGCTCCAGTGCTGCACCACACTTATTATTTTTAGTCTTTTCATATATACTACTACTACTGCCACATCACAGCTGATCCCCATCAATAAATCACTACCCACTCCCACCTGCCCACAATTAAACACAACAACACAGGCCTAGGGGAGGGGCCATGGGCAGGTCCTAGGATTACTGGGCAGGCCTTAGGGTTAGGGGAGGGGCTGGGGGCAGGGCCTAGGGTTAGGGGGCAGGCTTTAGGGTTAGGGGAGGGGCTGGGGGCGGGGCCTAGGGTTAGGGGGCAGGCTTTAGGGTTAGGGGAGGGGCTGGGGGCAGGGCCTAGGGTTAGGGGGCAGGCTTTAGGGTTAGGGGAGGGGCTGGGGGCGGGGCCTAGGGTTAGGGGGCAGGCTTTAGGGTTAGGGGAGGGGCTGGGGGCAGGGCCTAGGGTTAGGGGGCAGGCTTTAGGGTTAGGGGAGGGGCTGGGGGCGGGGCCTAGGGTTAGGGGGCAGGCTTTAGGGTTAGGGGAGGGGCTGGGGGCGGGGCCTAGGGTTAGGGGGCAGGCTTTAGGGTTAGGGGAGGGTCCATGGGCGGGGCCTAGGGTTAGGGGGCGGGCTTTAGGGTTAGGGGAGGGTCCATGGGCGGGGCCTAGGGTTAGGGGGCGGGCTTTAGGGTTGGGGGAGGGTCCATGGGCGGGGCCTAGGGTTAGGGGAGGGGCTGGGGGCGGGGCCTAGGGTTAGGGGGCAGGCTTTAGGGTTAGGGGAGGGTCCATGGGCGGGGCCTAGGGTTAGGGGGCGGGCTTTAGGGTTGGGGGAGGGTCCATGGGCGGGGCCTAGGGTTAGGGGAGGGGCTGGGGGCGGGGCCTAGGGTTAGGGGGCAGGCTTTAGGGTTAGGGTTAGGGTTAGGGTTAGGGTTAGGGTTAGGGTTAGGGTTAGGGTTAGGGTTAGGGTTAGGGTTAGGGTTAGGGTTAGGGTTAGGGTTAGGGTTAGGGTTAGGGTTAGGGTTAGGGTTAGGGTTAGGGTTAGGGTTAGGGTTAGGGTTAGGGTTAGGGTTAGGGTTAGGGTTAGGGTTAGGGTTAGGGTTAGGGTTAGGGTTAGGGTTAGGGTTAGGGTTAGGGTTAGGGTTAGGGTTAGGGTTAGGGTTAGGGTTAGGGTTAGGGTTAGGGTTAGGGTTAGGGTTAGGGTTAGGGTTAGGGTTAGGGTTAGGGTTAGGGTTAGGGTTAGGGTTAGGGTTAGGGTTAGGGTTAGGGTTAGGGTTAGGGTTAGGGTTAGGGTTAGGGTTAGGGTTAGGGTTAGGGTTAGGGTTAGGGTTAGGGTTAGGGTTAGGGTTAGGGTTAGGGTTAGGGTTAGGGTTAGGGTTAGGGTTAGGGTTAGGGTTAGGGTTAGGGTTAGGGTTAGGGTTAGGGTTAGGGTTAGGGTTAGGGTTAGGGTTAGGTTAGGGTTAGGGTTAGGGTTAGGGTTAGGGTTAGGGTTAGGGTTAGGGTTAGGGTTAGGGTTAGGGTTAGGGTTAGGGTTAGGGTTAGGGTTAGGGTTAGGGTTAGGGTTAGGGTTAGGGTTAGGGTTAGGGTTAGGGTTAGGGTTAGGGTTAGGGTTAGGGTTAGGGTTAGGGTTAGGGTTAGGGTTAGGGTTAGGGTTAGGGTTAGGGTTAGGGTTAGGGTTAGGGTTAGGGTTAGGGTTAGGGTTAGGGTTAGGGTTAGGGTTAGGGTTAGGGTTAGGGTTAGGGTTAGGGTTAGGGTTAGGGTTAGGGTTAGGGTTAGGGTTAGGGTTAGGGTTAGGGTTAGGGTTAGGGTTAGGGTTAGGGTTAGGGTTAGGGTTAGGGTTAGGGTTAGGGTTAGGGTTAGGGTTAGGGTTAGGGTTAGGGTTAGGGTTAGGGTTAGGGTTAGGGTTAGGGTTAGGGTTAGGGTTAGGGTTAGGGTTAGGGTTAGGGTTAGGGTTAGGGTTAGGGTTAGGGTTAGGGTTAGGGTTAGGGTTAGGGTTAGGGTTAGGGTTAGGGTTAGGGTTAGGGTTAGGGTTAGGGTTAGGGTTAGGGTTAGGGTTAGGGTTAGGGTTAGGGTTAGGGTTAGGGTTAGGGTTAGGGTTAGGGTTAGGGTTAGGGTTAGGGTTAGGGTTAGGGTTAGGGTTAGGGTTAGGGTTAGGGTTAGGGTTAGGGTTAGGGTTAGGGTTAGGGTTAGGGTTAGGGTTAGGGTTAGGGTTAGGGTTAGGGTTAGGGTTAGGGTTAGGGTTAGGGTTAGGGTTAGGGTTAGGGTTAGGGTTAGGGTTAGGGTTAGGGTTAGGGTTAGGGTTAGGGTTAGGGTTAGGGTTAGGGTTAGGGTTAGGGTTAGGGTTAGGGTTAGGGTTAGGGTTAGGGTTAGGGTTAGGGTTAGGGTTAGGGTTAGGGTTAGGGTTAGGGTTAGGGTTAGGGTTAGGGTTAGGGTTAGGGTTAGGGTTAGGGTTAGGGTTAGGGTTAGGGTTAGGGTTAGGGTTAGGGTTAGGGTTAGGGTTAGGGTTAGGGTTAGGGTTAGGGTTAGGGTTAGGGTTAGGGTTAGGGTTAGGGTTAGGGTTAGGGTTAGGGTTAGGGTTAGGGTTAGGGTTAGGGTTAGGGTTAGGGTTAGGGTTAGGGTTAGGGTTAGGGTTAGGGTTAGGGTTAGGGTTAGGGTTAGGGTTAGGGTTAGGGTTAGGGTTAGGGTTAGGGTTAGGGTTAGGGTTAGGGTTAGGGTTAGGGTTAGGGTTAGGGTTAGGGTTAGGGTTAGGGTTAGGGTTAGGGTTAGGGTTAGGGTTAGGGTTAGGGTTAGGGTTAGGGTTAGGGTTAGGGTTAGGGTTAGGGTTAGGGTTAGGGTTAGGGTTAGGGTTAGGGTTAGGGTTAGGGTTAGGGTTAGGGTTAGGGTTAGGGTTAGGGTTAGGGTTAGGGTTAGGGTTAGGGTTAGGGTTAGGGTTAGGGTTAGGGTTAGGGTTAGGGTTAGGGTTAGGGTTAGGGTTAGGGTTAGGGTTAGGGTTAGGGTTAGGGTTAGGGTTAGGGTTAGGGTTAGGGTTAGGGTTAGGGTTAGGGTTAGGGTTAGGGTTAGGGTTAGGGTTAGGGTTAGGGTTAGGGTTAGGGTTAGGGTTAGGGTTAGGGTTAGGGTTAGGGTTAGGGTTAGGGTTAGGGTTAGGGTTAGGGTTAGGGTTAGGGTTAGGGTTAGGGTTAGGGTTAGGGTTAGGGTTAGGGTTAGGGTTAGGGTTAGGGTTAGGGTTAGGGTTAGGGTTAGGGTTAGGGTTAGGGTTAGGGTTAGGGTTAGGGTTAGGGTTAGGGTTAGGGTTAGGGTTAGGGTTAGGGTTAGGGTTAGGGTTAGGGTTAGGGTTAGGGTTAGGGTTAGGGTTAGGGTTAGGGTTAGGGTTAGGGTTAGGGTTAGGGTTAGGGTTAGGGTTAGGGTTAGGGTTAGGGTTAGGGTTAGGGTTAGGGTTAGGGTTAGGGTTAGGGTTAGGGTTAGGGTTAGGGTTAGGGTTAGGGTTAGGGTTAGGGTTAGGGTTAGGGTTAGGGTTAGGGTTAGGGTTAGGGTTAGGGTTAGGGTTAGGGTTAGGGTTAGGGTTAGGGTTAGGGTTAGGGTTAGGTTAGGGTTAGGGTTAGGGTTAGGGTTAGGGTTAGGGTTAGGGTTAGGGTTAGGGTTAGGGTTAGGGTTAGGGTTAGGGTTAGGGTTAGGGTTAGGGTTAGGGTTAGGGTTAGGGTTAGGGTTAGGGTTAGGGTTAGGGTTAGGGTTAGGGTTAGGGTTAGGGTTAGGGTTAGGGTTAGGGTTAGGGTTAGGGTTAGGGTTAGGGTTAGGGTTAGGGTTAGGGTTAGGGTTAGGGTTAGGGTTAGGGTTAGGGTTAGGGTTAGGGTTAGGGTTAGGGTTAGGGTTAGGGTTAGGGTTAGGGTTAGGGTTAGGGTTAGGGTTAGGGTTAGGGTTAGGGTTAGGGTTAGGGTTAGGGTTAGGGTTAGGGTTAGGGTTAGGGTTAGGGTTAGGGTTAGGGTTAGGGTTAGGGTTAGGGTTAGGGTTAGGGTTAGGGTTAGGGTTAGGGTTAGGGTTAGGGTTAGGGTTAGGGTTAGGGTTAGGGTTAGGGTTAGGGTTAGGGTTAGGGTTAGGGTTAGGGTTAGGGTTAGGGTTAGGGTTAGGGTTAGGGTTAGGGTTAGGGTTAGGTTAGGGTTAGGGTTAGGGTTAGGGTTAGGGTTAGGGTTAGGGTTAGGGTTAGGGTTAGGGTTAGGGTTAGGGTTAGGGTTAGGGTTAGGGTTAGGGTTAGGGTTAGGGTTAGGGTTAGGGTTAGGGTTAGGGTTAGGGTTAGGGTTAGGGTTAGGGTTAGGGTTAGGGTTAGGGTTAGGGTTAGGGTTAGGGTTAGGGTTAGGGTTAGGGTTAGGGTTAGGGTTAGGGTTAGGGTTAGGGTTAGGGTTAGGGTTAGGGTTAGGGTTAGGGTTAGGGTTAGGGTTAGGGTTAGGGTTAGGGTTAGGGTTAGGGTTAGGGTTAGGGTTAGGGTTAGGGTTAGGGTTAGGGTTAGGGTTAGGGTTAGGGTTAGGGTTAGGGTTAGGGTTAGGGTTAGGGTTAGGGTTAGGGTTAGGGTTAGGGTTAGGGTTAGGGTTAGGGTTAGGGTTAGGGTTAGGGTTAGGGTTAGGGTTAGGGTTAGGGTTAGGGTTAGGGTTAGGGTTAGGGTTAGGGTTAGGGTTAGGGTTAGGGTTAGGGTTAGGGTTAGGGTTAGGGTTAGGGTTAGGGTTAGGGTTAGGGTTAGGGTTAGGGTTAGGGTTAGGGTTAGGGTTAGGGTTAGGGTTAGGGTTAGGGTTAGGGTTAGGGTTAGGGTTAGGGTTAGGGTTAGGGTTAGGGTTAGGGTTAGGGTTAGGGTTAGGGTTAGGGTTAGGGTTAGGGTTAGGGTTAGGGTTAGGGTTAGGGTTAGGGTTAGGGTTAGGGTTAGGGTTAGGGTTAGGGTTAGGGTTAGGGTTAGGGTTAGGGTTAGGGTTAGGGTTAGGGTTAGGGTTAGGGTTAGGGTTAGGGTTAGGGTTAGGGTTAGGGTTAGGGTTAGGGTTAGGGTTAGGGTTAGGGTTAGGGTTAGGGTTAGGGTTAGGGTTAGGGTTAGGGTTAGGGTTAGGGTTAGGGTTAGGGTTAGGGTTAGGGTTAGGGTTAGGGTTAGGGTTAGGGTTAGGGTTAGGGTTAGGGTTAGGGTTAGGGTTAGGGTTAGGGTTAGGGTTAGGGTTAGGGTTAGGGTTAGGGTAGGTTAGGGTTAGGGTTAGGGTTAGGGTTAGGGTTAGGGTTAGGGTTAGGGTTAGGGTAGGGTTAGGGTTAGGTTAGGGTTAGGGTTAGGGTTAGGGTTAGGGTTAGGGTTAGGGTTAGGGTTAGGGTTAGGGTTAGGGTTAGGGTTAGGGTTAGGGTTAGGGTTAGGGTTAGGGTTAGGGTTAGGGTTAGGGTTAGGGTTAGGGTTAGGGTTAGGGTTAGGGTTAGGGTTAGGTTAGGGTTAGGGTTAGGGTTAGGGTTAGGGTTAGGGTTAGGGTTAGGGTTAGGGTTAGGGTTAGGGTTAGGGTTAGGGTTAGGGTTAGGGTTAGGGTTAGGGTTAGGGTTAGGGTTAGGGTTAGGGGTTAGGGTTAGGGTTAGGGTTAGGGTTAGGGTTAGGGTTAGGGTTAGGGTTAGGTTAGGGTTAGGTTAGGGTTAGGGTTAGGGTTAGGGTTAGGGTTAGGGTTAGGGTTAGGGTTAGGGTTAGGGTTAGGGTTAGGGTTAGGGTTAGGGTTAGGGTTAGGGGTTAGGGTTAGGGTTAGGGTTAGGGTTAGGGTTAGGGTTAGGGTTAGGGTTAGGGTTAGGGTTAGGGTTAGGGTTAGGGTTAGGGTTAGGGTTAGGGTTAGGGTTAGGGTTAGGGTTAGGGTTAGGTTAGGGTTAGGGTTAGGGTTAGGGTTAGGGTTAGGGTTAGGGTTAGGGTTAGGGTTAGGGTTAGGGTTAGGGTTAGGGTTAGGGTTAGGGTTAGGGTTAGGGTTAGGGTTAGGGTTAGGGTTAGGGTTAGGGTTAGGGTTAGGGTTAGGGTTAGGGTTAGGGTTAGGGTTAGGGTTAGGGTTAG
>NW_027436951.1:0-27000 GCF_047716275.1 Strix uralensis
TATCCTCCTCCTCTCTCCTCTTCCTCTCTTCCTCCTCTCTCTTCCTCCTCCCTTTTCCTCCTCACTCCTCATGCTCTCTCTTCCTCCTCTCTATTCCTCCTCTCTATTCCTCCACTCTCCTTTTCCTCTCACTTCCTCCTCTCTCCTTTTCCTCCCTCTCCCTCCTCTCTCTTCCTCCTCTCTCTTCCTCCTCTCTCCTCTTCCTCTCTCTTCCTCTACTCTCTTCCTCCTCTCTCTTCCTCCTCTCTTTTCCTCCACCTCTTACTCCTTTCTCATTTTCCTCTCTCTTCCTCCTCTCTCTTCCTCCTCTGTCCCCTTCCTCTCTCTTCCTCCTCACTATTCCTCCTCTCTTTTCCTCATCTCTCCCATTCCTCTCTCTTCCTCCTCTCTTCTCATCCTCTCTTGTTTTCCTCTTTCTTCCTCCTCTCTCTTCCTCGTCTATCCTCTTCCTTACTCTTCCTCGTCTCTCTTCCTCCTCTCTCCTCTTCCTCTCTCTTCCTCCTCTCTCTTCCTCCTCTCTCCTCTTCCTCTCTGTTCCTCCTCTCTCATCTTCCTCTCTCTTCCTCCTCTCACTTCCGCCTTTATGTTCCTCCTCTCTGCTTTTCCTCTCTTTTCCTCCTCTCTCTCTTCCTCCTCTCTCTTCCTCCTCTCTCCTCTTCCTCTCTCTTCCTCCACTCACTTCCTCCTCTCTCTTTCCCCTCTTTTCCTCCTCTCTACTTTTACTCTCTCTTCCTCCTCTCTTTTCCTCCACCTCTTCCTACTCTTTCCTTTTCCTCTTTCTTCCTCCTCTCTCCTTTTCCTCTCTCTTCCTCCTCTCTTCCTCCTCTATCCTCTTCCTCTTTCTTCCTCCTCAGTCTTCCTCCTCTCTCTTCCTCCTATCTCTTCATCCTCTGTCCACCTCCTTCTCTCTTCCTCCTCTCTGTTCCTCCTCTCTCCTCTTCCTCTCTCTTCCTCCTCTCTCTTCCTCCTCTCTCTTCCTTCTATCTTTTCCTCCACCTCTTCCTCCTCTCTCCTTTTCCTCTCTCTTCCTCCTCTCTCATTATCCTCTCTCTTCCTCTTCTCTCTTCCTACACTCTCATCTTCCTCTCTCTTCCTCCTCTCTTTTCCTCCTCTCTCTTCCTCCTCTCTCTTCCTCCTCTCTCCTCTTCCTCTCTCTTCCTCCTCTCTCTTCCCCCTCTCTCTTCCTCCTCTCTCTTCCCCCTCTCTCTTCCTCCTCTCTTTTCCACCTCTCTATTTTTCCTCTCTCTTCCTCCTCTCTCTTCCTCCTCTCTCTTCCTCCTCTCTCTTCCTCCTCTCTCTTCCTCCTCTCTCCTTTTCCTCTCTCTTCCTCATCTCCCATTTTCCTGTCTCTTTCTCCTCTCTCTTCCTACTCTCTCCTCTTCCTATCTCTTCCTCCTCTCTTTTCCTCCTCTCTTCCTCCTCTCTGTTACTCCTCTCTCCTACTACTCTCTCTCTCACTCCTCTCTCCTCTTCCTCTCTCTTCCTCCTCTCTCTTCCTCCTCTCTCTTCCTCCTCTCTCTTCCTCCTCTATCCTCCTCCTCTCTCCTCTTCCTCTCTCTTCCTCCTCTCTCTTCCTCCTCTCTCTTCCTCCTCTCTCCTCCTACTCTCTCTCTCCCTACTCTCTCCTCTTCCTCTCTCTTCCTCGTCTCTCTTCCTCCTCTCCCTTCCTCCTCTCTCTTTCTCCTCTCTCCTCCTCCTCTCTCCTCTTCCTCTCTCTTCCTCCTCTCTCTTCCTCCTCTCTTTTCCTCCTCTCTCCTTTTCCTCTCTCTTCCTCATTTCTCCTCTTCTCCCTCTCCCTCCTCTCTCTTCCTCCTCTCTTTTCCTCCTCTCTCTTCCTCCTATCTTTTCCTCCTTTAGCCTCTTCCTCTCTCTTCCTCCTCTCTCCTCTTCCTCTCTCTTCCTCCTCTCTCTTCCCCATCTCTATTCCTCCTCTCTTGTTTTCCTCTGTTCCTCCTCTCTCCTCTTCCTCTCTCTTCATCCTCTCTCTTCCCCCTCTCTATTCCTCCTCTCTTCTTTTCCTCTCTCCTCTTCCTCTCCCTTCCTCCTCTCTCTTCCTCCTCTCTATTCCTTCTATCGTTTCCTCCACCTCTTCCTCCTCTCTCCTTTTCCTCTCTCTTCCTCATATCTCATTTTCCTGTCTCTTCCTCCTCTCTCCTACTACTCTCTCTCTCCATCCCTTCTCCTCTTCCTCTCTCTTCCTCCTCTCTCTTCCTCCTCTCTCTTCCTCCTCTCTCTTCCTCCTCTATCCTCTTCCTCTCTCCTCTTTCTCTCTCTTCCTCCTCTCTCTTCCTCCTCTCTCTTCCTCCTCTCTCCTCCTACTCTCTCTCTCCCTCCTCTCTCCTCTTCCTCTCTCTTCCTCCTCTCTCTTCCTCCTCTCTCTTCCTCCTTTCTCCTCCTCTCTCCTCTTCCTCTCTTTTCCTCCTCTCTTTTCCTCCTCTCTCCTCCTCCTCTCTCTTCCTCCTCTCTCTTCCTCTCTCTCTTCCTCCTCTCATTTCCTCCTCTATCATCCTTCTCTCTCTTCCTCCTCTCTCATTTTCCTGTCCCTTCCTCCACTCTCTTCCTACTCTCTCCTCTTCCTACTCTCTGCTCTTCCTATCTCTTCCTCCTCTCTCTTCCTCCTCTCTCTTTCTCCTCTCTCCTCCTCCTCTCTCCTCTTCCTCTCTTTTCCTCCTCTCTCTTCCTCCTCTCTTTTCCTCCTCTCTCCTCCTTCTCTCTCTTTCTCCTCTCTCTTCCTTCTCTCTCTTCCTCCTTTCTCATCTTCCTCTCTCTTCCTCCTCTCTCTTCCTCCTCTCCCTTCCTCCTCTCTCTTCATCCTCTCTTCTCTTCCTCTCTGTTCCTCCTCCATTTTCCTCCTCTGTCTTCCTCCTCTTTCCTCTTCCTCTCTCTTCCTCCTCTCTCTTCCTCCTCGCTCTTCCTCCTCTCTCTTCCTCCTCTCTCCTCGTCCTCTCTCTTCCTCCTCTGTCTTCCCCCTCTCTCTTCCTCCTCTCTTTTCCTCCTCTCTCAACCTCCTCTCTCTTCCTCCTCTCTCTTCCCCATCTCTGTTCCTCCTCTCTTCCTTTTCCTCTCTCTTCCTCATTTCTCCTATTCTCCCTCTCTCTCCTCTCACTTCCTCCTCTCTCTTCCTCCTCTCTCTTCCTTCTCTCTCCTCCTATTCTCTCTATTCCTCCTCTCTCCTCCTCCTCTCTTTTCCTCCTCTCTCTTCCTCCTCTCTTTTCCTCCTCTGTCTTCCTCCTCTTTCCTCTTCCTCTCTCTTACTCCTCTCTCTTCCTCCTCTCTCCTCCTCCTCTCTCCTCTTCCTCTCTTCCTCCTCTCTCTTCCTCCTCTCTCCTCCTACTCTGTCTCTCCCTCCTCTCTCCTCTTCCTCTCTCCTCCTCCTCTCTCCTCCTCCTCTCTCTTCCTCCTCTCTCTTCCTACTCAGTCCTCTTCCTATCTCTTCCTCCTATCTTTTCCTCCTCTCTCTTCCTCCTCTCTCTTCCTCCTCTCTCCTCCTACTCTCTCTCCCCCTCCTGTCTCCTCTTACACTCTCTTCCTCCTCTCTCTTCCTCCTCTCTCTTCCTCCTCTCTCTTCCTCCTCTCTTTTCCTCCACCTCTTCCTCTTCTCTCCTTTTCCTCTCTCTTCCTCCTCTCTCATTTTCCTGTCTCTTCCTCCTCTCTCTTCCTACTCTCTCCTCTTCCTATCTCTTCCTCCTCTCTTTTCCTCCTCTCTCTTCCTCCTCTCTCTTCCTCCTCTCTCCTCCTACTCTCTCTCTCCCTACTCTCTCCTCTTCCTCTCTCTTCCTCCTCTCTCTTCCTCTTCTCTCTTCCTCCACTCTCTTCCTCCTCTCTCTTCCTCCTCTGTCCTCCTCCTCTCTCCTCTTCCTCTCTCTTCCTCCTCTCTCTTCCTCCTCCCTCTTCCTCCTCTCTCTTCATCCTCTCTTCTCTTCCTCACTGTTCCTCCTCCCTTTTCCTCCTCTGTCTTCCTCCTCTTTCCTCTTCCTCTCTCTTCCTCCTCTCTCTTCCTCTTCTCTCCTCTTCCTCTCTCTTCCTCCTCTCTCTTCCTCCTCTCTCTTCCTCCTCTCTCCTCTTCCTCTCTGTTCCTCCTCCCTTTTCCTCCTCTCTCTTCCTACTCTCTCCTCTTCCTCTCTCTTCCTACTCTCTCTTCCTCCACTAACTTCCTCCTCTCTTTTCCTCCTCTCTCCTCCTCCACTCTCCTATTCCTGTCTCTTCCTCCTCCCTCTCCCTCCTCTCTCTTCCTCCTCACTCTTCCGCCTCTCTCCTCCTACTCTCTCTCTTCCTCCTCTCTCTTCCTCCTCTCTCTTCCTCCTCCCTCCATTTCCTCTCTGTTCCTCCTCTCTTTTCCTCCTCTCTCCTTTTCCTCTCTCTTCGTCCTCTCTCTTCCTCCTCTCTCTTCCTTCTCTCTTTTCCTACTCTCTCCTCTTACTCTCTCTTCCTCTCTTTTCCTCCACCTCTTCCTACTCTTTCCTTTTCCTCTCTCTTCCTCCTCTCTCCTTTTCCTCTCTCTTCCTCCTCTCTTCCTCCTCTATCCTCTTCCTCTTTCTTCCTCCTCAGTCTTCCTCCTCTCTCTTCCTCCTATCTCTTCATCCTCTCTCCACCTCCTTTCTCTTCCTCCTCTCTTTTCCTTCTCGCTCCTTTTCCTCCCTGTTCCTCCTCTCTCTTGCTCCTCTCTTTTCGTCCTCTCTCCTCCTCCTCTCTCTTCCTCCTCTCTATTCCTCCTCTCTCCTTTTCCTCTCTCTTCCTCCTCTCTCCTTTTCCTCCCTCTCCCAACTCTCTCTTCCTCCTCTCTCTTCCTCCTCTCTCTTCCTCCTCTCTCCTCTTCCTCTCTCTTCCTCCACTCTCTTCCTCCTCTCTCTTTCTCCTCTCTTTTCCTTCTCTCTACTTTTCCTCTATCTTCCTCCTCTCTCTTCCTCCTCTCTCTTCCTCCTCTCTTTTCCTCCACCTCTTCCTCATTTCTCATTTTCCTCTCTCTTCCTCCTCTCTCTTCCTATTCTTTCCTCTTCCTCTCTCTTCCTCCTCTCTTTTCCTCTTCTCTCTTCCTCCTCTCTCTTCCTCCTCTGTCCCCTTCCTCTCTCTTCCTCCTCACTCTTCCTCCTCTCTTTTCCTCATCTCTCACATTCCTCTCTCTTCCTCCTCTCTCCTCCTCCTCTCTTGTTTTCCTCTTTCTTCCTCCTCTCACTTCCTCGTCTATCCTCTTCCTGTCTCCTCTTCCTCTCTCTTCCTCCTCTCTCCTCCACCTCTCTCATCCTCCTCTCTCTTCCTCCTCTCTCTTCCTCCTCTCTCTTCCTCCTCTCTATTCCTCCTCTCTCCTTTTCCTCTCCTTCCTCCTTTCTCCTCTTCCTCTCTCTTCCTCCACTCACTTCCTCCTCTCCCTTTACTCTCTTTTCCTCCTCTCTACTTTTACTCTCTCTTCCTCCTCTCTTTTCCTCCACCTCTTCCTACTCTTTCCTTTTCCTCTCTCTTCCTCCTCTCTCCTTTTCTCTCTCTTCCTCCTCTCTTCCTCCTCTATCCTCTTCCTCTTTCTTCCTCCTCAGTCTTCCTCCTCTCTCTTCCTCCTATTTCTTCATCCTCTGTCCACCTCCTCTCTCTTCAGCCTCTCTTTTCCTTCTATCTCCTTTTACTCTCTCTTCCTCCACTCTCTTCCTCCACTCTCTTCATTCTCTCTCCTCTTCCTATCTGTTCCTCCTCCCTTTTCCTCCTCTGTCTTCCTCCTCTTTCCTCTTCCTCCCTCTTCCTCCTCTGTCTTCCACCTCGCTCTTCCTCCTCTCTCTTCTTCCTCTCTCCTCTTCCTCTCTCTTCCTCCTCTCTCTTCCTCCTATCTCCTCTTCCTCTCTCTTCCTCCTCTCTCTTCCACCTCTCTCTTCCCCCTCTCTCTTCCTCCTCTCTTTTCCTCCTCTCTATTTTTCCTCTCTCTTCCTCGTCTCTCTTCCTCCTCTCTCTTCCTCCTCTCTCTTCCTCTTCTCTTTTCCTCCTCACTCTTCTTCCTCTCTCCTCTTCCTCTCTCTTCCTCCTCTCTCCTCCTCCTCTCTCCTCTTCTTCTCTCTTCCTCCTCTCTCTTCCACCTCTCTCTTCCTCCTCTAACTTCCTCATCTCTTTTCCTCCACCTCTTCCTTCTCTCTCCTTTTCCTTTCTCTTCCTCCTCTCTCTTCCTCCTCTCTCTTCCTCCTCTCTCCTTCTACTCTCTCTCTTCCTCCTCTCTCTTCCTCTTCTCTTTTATTCCTCTCTCTTCCTCCCCTCTCCTCCTCCTCTCTCTTCCTCCTCTCTGCTCCTCCTCTCTCCTCTTCGTCTCTCTTCCTCTTCTCTCTTCCTCCACTCTCTTCATCCTCTCTCCTCTTCCTATCTGTTCCTCCTCACTTTTCCTCCTCTGTCTTCCTCCTCTTTCCTCTTCCTCCCTCTTCCTCCTCTGTCTTCCACCTCGCTCTTCCTCCACCTCTTCCTTCTCTCTCATTTTCCTTTCTCTTCCTCCTCTCTCATCCTCCTCTGTCTTCCTACTCTCTCTTCATCACCTCTATTCCTCCTCTCTCCTTTTCGTCTCTCTTCCGCATTTCTCCTCTTCTCTCTCTTCCTCCTCTCTCTTCCTCATCTCTCCTCCTACTCTCTCTCTTCCTCCTCTCTCCTCCTCCTCTCTCTTCCTACTCTCCCTTCCTCCTCTCTTTTCCTACTCTCTCCTTTTCCTCTCTCTTCCTCATCTCTCCTCTTCATCTGTCTTCCTCATCTCTCGTCCTCCTCTCTCTTCCTCCTCTCTCTTCCTTCTCTCTTTTCATCCACCTCTTCCTCCTCTCTCTTCCTCCTCTCCCTTCCTCCTCTCTCATTTTCCTCTCTCTTCCTCCTCTCTCTTCCTACTCTCTCATCTTCATCTCTCTTTTTCCTCTCTCTTCCTCCTCTCTCTTCATCCTCTCTCCTCTTCCTCTCTGTTCCTCCTCAATTTTCCTCCTCTGTCTTCCTCCTCTTTCCTCTTCCTCTCTCTTCCTCCTCTCTCTTCCTCCTCTCTCTTCCTCCTCTCTCTTCCTCCTCTCTTTTCCTCCACCTCTTCCTCTTTTCTCCTTTTCCTCTCTCTTCCTCCTCTCTCATTTTCCTGTCTCTTCCTCCTCTCTCTTCCTACACTCTCCTCTTCCTATCTCTTCCTCCTCTCTTTTCCTCCTCACTCTTCCTCCTCTCTCTTCCTCCTCTCTCCTCCTACTCTCTCTCTCCCTCCTCTCTCCTCTTCCTCTCTCTTCGTCCTCTCTCTTCCTCTTCTCTCTTCCTCCTCACTCTTCCTCCTCTCTCTTCCTCCTCTCTCCTCCTCCTCTCTCCTCTTCCTCTCTCTTCCTCTTCTCTCTTCCTCCACTCTCTTCATCCTCTCTCCTCTTCCTCTCTGTTCCTCCTCCCTTTTCCTCCTCTGTCTTCCTCCTCTTTCCTCTTCCACTCTCTTCTTCCTCTCTCTACCTCCTCTCTCTTCCTCCTCTCTCCTCTTCCTCTCTCTTCCTCCTCTCTCTTCCTCCTCTCTCTTCCTCCTCTCTTTGCCTCCTCTCCCATTCCTCTCTCTTTCTCCTCTCTCTTCCTCCTCTCCCTTCCTCCTCTCTCCTCTTCCTCTCTCTTCCTCCTCTCTCTTCCCCCTCTTTCTTCCTCCTATCTTTTCCTCCTCTCTATTTTTCCTCTCTCTACCTCTTCTCTCTTCCTACTCTCTTTTCCTCCACCTCTTCCTCCTCTCTCCTTTTCCTCTCTCTTCCTCCTCTCTTTTCCTCCTCTCTCCTCCTACTCTCTCTCCTCCTCCTCTCTTTTCCTCCTCACTATTCCTCCTCTCTCTACCTCCTCTCTCTTCCTCCTCTCTCTTCCTCCTCTCCTTTCCTCCTCTCTCCCATTCCTCTCTTCCCCCTCTCTTCTCCTCCTCTCTTCTTTTCCTATTTCTTCCTCATCTCCCTTCCTCCTCTTTCTTCTTCCTCTCTCTTCATCATCTCTCCTCCTACTCTCTCCTCTTCCTCTCTCTTCCTCCTCTTTCTTCCTCCTCTCTTTTCCTCCTCTCTCATCCTCCTCTCTCTTCCTCCTCTCTCTTCCTCTTCTCTTTTCCTCCTCTCTCTTCCTCCTCTCTCCTCCTCCTCTCTCTTCCTCCTCTCTGCTCCTCCTCTCTCCTCTTCGTCTCTCTTCCTCTTCTCTCTTCCTCCACTCTCTTCATCCTCTCTCCTCTTCCTCTCTGTTCCTCCTCCCTTTTCCTCCTCTGTCTTCCTCCTCTTTCCTCTTCCGCTCTCTTCCTCCTCTCTCTTCCTCCTCGCTCTTCCTCCGCTCTCTTCTTCCTCTCTCCTCTTCCTCTCTCTACCTCCTCTCTCTTCCTCCTCTCTCCTCTTCCTCTCTCTTCTTCCTCTCTCTTCCTCCTCTCTTTTACTCCTCTCTCCTCCTCCTCTCTCCTCTTCCTCTCTCTTCCTCCTCTCTCTTCCTCCTCACTCTTACTCCTCTCTCTTCCTCCTCTCTCTTCATCCTCTCTTCTCCTCCTCTCTGTTCCTCCTCCCTTTTCCTCCCCTGTCTTCCTCCTCTTTCCTCTTCCTCTCTCTTCCTCCTCTCTCTTCCTCCTCGCTCTTCCTCCTCTCTCTTCCTCCTCTCTCCTCTTCCTCTCTCTTCCTCCACTCACTTCCTCCTCTCTATTTCCTCTCTTTTCCTCCTCTCTACTTTTACTCTCTCTTCCTCCTCTCTTTTCCTCCACCTCTTCCTACACTTTCCTTTTCCTCTCTCTTCCTCCTCTCTCCTTTTCCTCTCTCTTCCTCCTCTCTTCCTCCTCTATCCTCTTCCTCTTCCTTCCTCCTCAGTCTTCCTCCTCTCTCTTCCTCCTCTCTCTTCATCCTCTGTCCACCTCCTCTCTCTTTCTCCTCTCTTTTCCTCCTCTCTAATTTTCCTCTCTCTTCCTCCTCTCTCTTCCGCATCTCTGTTCCTACTGTCTCCTCTACCTCTCTCTTCCTCCTCTCTTTTCCTCCACCTCTTCCTACTCTCTCCTTTTCCTCTCTCTTCCTCATCTCTCATTTTCCTGTCTCTTCCTCCTCTCTTTTCCTACTCTCTACTCTACTCATCTCTTCCACCTCTCTTTTCCTCCTCTCTCTTCCTCCTGTCTGTTCCTCTTCTCTCCTCCTACTCTCTCTCTCCCTCCTCTCTCCTCTTCCTCTCTCTTCCTCCTCTCTCTTCCTCCTCTCTCTTCCTCCTCTCTCCTCCTACTCTCTCTCTCCCTCTTCTCTCCTCTTCCTCTCTCCTCTTCCTCTCTCTTCCTCCTCTCTCTTCCTCCTCTCTTTTCCTCCTCTCACCTCCTCCTCTCTCTTCCTCCACTCTCTTCCTCCTCTCTCTTCCTCCTATCATTTCCTCCTCTATCATCCTTCTCTCTCTTCCTCCTTTCTCTTCCTCCTCTCTTTTCCTCCTCTCTCTTCCTCCTCTCTCATTTTACTTTCTCTTCCTCCTCTCTTTTCCCCCTCTCCCCTCTTCCTCTCTCTTCCTCCTCTCTTTTCCTCCTCTCTCTTCGTCCTATCTCTTCCTCCTCTCTGCTCTTCCTCTCTCTTCCTCCTCTCTCTTCCCCCTCTCTCTTCGTCGTCTCTTTTCCTCCTGTGTATTTTTCCTCTCTCTTCCTCCTGTCTCTTCCTCCACCTCTTCCTCCTCTCTCCTTTTCCTCTCTCTTCCTCCTCTCTCTTCCTACTCTCTCCTCTTCCTCTCTCTTCCTCCTCTCTTTTCCTCCTCTCTCTTCCTCCTCTCTCTTCCTCCTCTCTTTTCCTCCTCTCTCTTCCTCCTCTCTCCTCCTACTCTCTCTCCTCCTCCTCTCTCTTCCTCCTCACTATTCCTCCTCTCTCTACCTCCTCTCTCTTCCTCCTCTCTCTTCCTCCTCTCCTTTCCTCCTCTCTCCCATTCCTCTCTTCCCCCTCTCTTCTCCTCCTCTCTTCTTTTCCTATTTCTTCCTCATCTCCCTTCCTCCTCTTTCTTTTTCCTCTCTCTTCATCATCTCTCCTCCTACTCTCTCCTCTTTCTCTCTCTTCCTCCTCTCTATTCATCCTCTCTCCTTTTCCTCTCTCTTCCTCCTTTCTCCTCTTCCTCCATCTCCCTCCTCTCTCTTCCTCCTCTCTCTTCCTCCTCTTGCTTCCTCCTCTCTCCTCCTACTCTCTCTCTTCCTCCTCTCTCTTCCTCTTCTCTTTTCCTCCTCTCTCTTCCTCCTCTCTCCTCCTCCTCTCTCTTCCTCCTCTCTGCTCCTCCTCTCTCCTCTTCGTCTCTCTTCCTCTTCTCTCTTCCTCCACTCTCTTCATCCTTTCTCCTCTTCCTCTCTGTTCCTCCTCCCTTTTCCTCCTCTGTCTTCCTCCTCTTTCCTCTTCCGCTCTCTTCCTCCTCTCTCTTCCTCCTCGCTCTTCCTCCGCTCTCTTCTTCCTCTCTCCTCTTCCTCTCTCTACCTCCTCTCTCTTCCTCCTCTCTCCTCTTCCTCTCTCTTCCTCCTCTCTCTTCCTCCTCTCTTTTCCTCCTCTCTTTGCCTCCTCTCTCCCATTCCTCTCTCTTTCTCCTCTCTTTTCCTCCTCTCCCTTCCTCCTCTCTCCTCCTACTCTCTCTCTCCCTCCTCTCCCCTCTTCCTCCCTCTTCCTCCTCTCTCCTCCTCCTCTCTCCTCTTCCTCTCTCTTCCTCCTCTCTCTTCCTCCTCTCTTTTACTCCTCTCTCCTCCTCCTCTCTCCTCTTCCTCTCTCTTCCTCCTCTCTCTTCCTCCTCACTCTTACTCCTCTCTCTTCCTCATCTCTCTTCATCCTCTCTTCTCTTCCTCTCTGTTCCTCCTCCCTTTTCCTCCCCTGTCTTCCTCCTCTTTCCTCTTCCTCTCTCTTCCTCCTCTCTCTTCCTCCTCGCTCTTCCTCCTCTCTCTTCCTCCTCTCTCCTCTTCCTCTCTCTTCCTCCACTCACTTCCTCCTCTCTATTTCCTCTCTTTTCCTCCTCTCTACTTTTACTCTCTCTTCCTCCTCTCTTTTCCTCCACCTCTTCCTACACTTTCCTTTTCCTCTCTCTTCCTCCTCTCTCCTTTTCCTCTCTCTTCCTCCTCTCTTCCTCCTCTATCCTCTTCCTCTTCCTTCCTCCTCAGTCTTCCTCCTCTCTCTTCCTCCTCTCTCTTCATCCTCTGTCCACCTCCTCTCTCTTCCTCCTCTCTTTTCCTTCTCTCTCCTTTTCCTCTCTCTTCCTTCTCTCTCTTCCTCCACTCTCTTCCTCCTCTCTCTTTCTCCTCTCTTTTCCTCCTCTCTAATTTTCCTCTCTCTTCCTCCTCTCTCTTCCGCATCTCTGTTCCTACGGTCTCCTCTACCTCTCTCTTCCTCCTCTCTTTTCCTCCACCTCTTCCTCCTCTCTCCTTTTCCTCTCTCTTCCTCATCTCTCATTTTCCTGTCTCTTCCTCCTCTCTCTTCCTACTCTCTCCTCTTCCCATCTCTTCCACCTCTTTTTCCTCCTCTCTCTTCCTCCTCTCTGTTCCTCCTCTCTCCTCCTACTCTCTCTCTCCCTCCTCTCTCCTCTTCCTCTCTCTTCCTCCTCTCTCTTCCTCCTCTCTCTTCCTCCTCTCTCTTCCTCCTCTCTCCTCCTACTCTCTCTCTCCCTCTTCTCTCCTCTTCCTCTCTCCTCTTCCTCTCTCTTCCTCCTCTCTCTTCCTCCTCTCTTTTCCTCCTCTCACCTCCTCCTCTCTCTTCCTCCTCTCTCTTCCTCCTCTCTCTTCCTCCTCTCTCTTCCTCCTCTATCATCCTTCTCTCTCTTCCTCCTCTCTCTTCCTCCTCTCTTTTCCTCCTCTCTCTTCCTCCTCTCTTTTCCTCCTCTCTCATCTTCATCTGTCTTCCTCCTCTCTCTTCCTCCTCTCTCTTCCTCCTCTCTATTCCTCCTCTCTCTTCCTCCTCCCATTTTACTTTCTCTTCCTCCTCTCTTTTCCCCCTCTCTGCTCTTCCTCTCTCTTCCTCCTCTCTCTTCACCCTCTCTCTTCGTCCTCTCTTTTCCTCCTCTGTATTTTTCCTCTCTCTTCCTCCTGTCTCTTCCTCCATCTCTTCCTCCTCTCTCTTCCTCCTCTATCATCCTTCTCTCTCTTCCTCCTCTCTCTTCCTCCTCTCTTTTCCTCCTCTCTCTTCCTCCTCTCTTTTCCTCCTCGCTCATCTTCATCTGTCTTCCTCCTCTCTCTTCCTCCTCTCTCTTCCTCCTCTCTATTCCTCCTCTCTCTTCCTCCTCTCTCATTTTACTTTCTCTTCCTCCTCTCTTTGCCCCCTCTCTGCTCTTCCTCTCTCTTCCTCCTCTCTCTTCCCCCTCTCTCTTCGTCCTCTCTTTTCCTCCTCTGTATTTTTCCTCTCTCTTCCTCCTGTCTCTTCCTCCATCTCTTCCTCCTCTCTCCTTTTCCTGTCTCTTCCTCCTCTCTCTTCCTACTCTCTCCTCTTCCTCTCTCTTCCTCCTCTCTTTTCCTCCTCTCTCTTCCTCCTCTCTCTTCCTCCTCTCTCCTCCTCCTCTCTCGTCTTCCTCTCTCTTCCTCCTCTCTCCTCCTCCTCTCTCCTCCTCCTCTCTCATCCTCCTATCTCTTCCTCCTCTCTCTTCCTCGTCTCTATTCCTCCTCTCTCCTTTTCCTCTCCTTCCTCCTTTCTCCTCATCCTCACTCTTCCTCCTCTCTCTTCCTCCTCTCTCCTCTTCCTCTCTCTTCCTCCTCTCTCTTCCTCCTCTCTCTTCCTCCTCTCTCTTCTTCCTCTCTCTTCCTCCTCTCTCCTCTTACACTCTGTTCCTCCTGTCTTTTCCTCCTCTCTCTTCCTCCTCTCACTTCCGCTATATTTTCCTCCTCTCTCCTTTTCCTCTCCTTCCTCCTTTCTCCTCTTCCTCACTCTTCCTCCTCTCTCTTCCTCCTCTCTCCTCTTCCTCTCTCTTCCTCCTCTCTCTTCCTCCTCTCTCTTCCTCCTCTCTCTTCCTCCTCTCTCTTCCTACTCTCTCCTCTTCCTCTCTCTTCCTCCTCTCTTTTCCTCCTCTCTCTTCCTCCTCTCTCTTCCTCCTCTCTCCTCCTCCTCTCTCCTCTTCCTCTCTCTTCCTCCTCTCTCCTCCTCCTCTCTCCTCCTCCTCTCTCATCCTCCTATCTCTTCCTCCTCTCTCTTCCTCGTCTCTATTCCTCCTCTCTCCTTTTCCTCTCCTTCCTCCTTTATCCTCTTCCTCACTCTTCCTCCTCTCTCTTCCTCCTCTCTCTTCCTCCTCTCTCTTCCTCCTCTCTCTTCCTCCTCTCTCTTCTTCCTCTCTCTTCCTCCTCTCTCCTCTTCCACTCTGTTCCTCCTCTCTTTTCCTCCTCTCTCTTCCTCCTCT
Source organism: Strix uralensis (assembly GCF_047716275.1). NCBI lineage: Eukaryota > Metazoa > Chordata > Aves > Strigiformes > Strigidae > Strix > Strix uralensis. The sequence goes on from NW_027436951.1 coordinate 13,264, forward strand.
CACTTCCGCTATATTTTCCTCCTCTCTGCTTTTCCTCTCTTTTCCTCCTCTATCTTCCTCCTCTCTCTTCCTCCTCTCTCCTTTTCCTCTCTCTTCCTCCACTCACTTCCTCCTCTCTATTTCCTCTCTTTTCCTCCTCTCTACTTTTACTCTCTCTTCCTCCTCTCTTTTCCTCCACCTCTTCCTCCTCTCTACTTTTCCTCTCTCTTCCTCATCTCTCATTTTCCTGTCTCTTCCTCCTCTCTCTTCCTACTCTCTCCTCTTCCCATCTCTACCTCCTCTCTTTTCCTGCTCTCTCTTCCTCCTCTCTGTTCCTCCTCTCACCTGCTACTCTCTCTCTCCCTCCGCTCTCCTCTTCCTCTCTCTTCCTCCTCTCTCTTCCTCCTCTCTCCTCCTACTCTCTCTCTCCCTCCTCTCTCCTCTTCCTCTCTCCTCTTCCTCTCTCTTCCTCCTCTCTCTTCCTCCTCTCTTTTCCTCCTCTCTCCTCCTCCTCTCTCTTCCTCCTCTCTCTTCCTACTCTCTCTTCCTCCTCTCATTTCCTCCTCTATCATCCTTCTCTCTCTTCCTCCTCTCTCTTCCTCCTCTCATTTCCTCCTCTATCATTCTTCTCTCTCTTCCTCCTCTCTCTTCCTCCTCTCTTTTCCTCCTCTCTCTTCCTCCTCTCTTTTCCTCCTCTCTCATCTTCATCTGTCTTCCTCCTCTCTCTTCCTCCTGTCTCTTCCTCCTCTCTATTCCTCCTCTCTCTTCCTCCTCTCTCATTTTACTTTCTCTTCCTCCTCTCTTTTCCCTCTCTCTCCTCTTACTCTCTCTTCCTCCACTCTTTTCCTCCTCTCTCTTCGTCCTCTCTCTTCCTCCTCTCTGCTCTTCCTCTCTCTTCCTCCTCTCTCTTCCCCCTCTCTCTTCGTCCTCTCTTTTCCTCCTCTGTATTTTTCCTCTCTCTTCCTCCTCTCTCTTCCTACTCTCTCCTCTTCCTCTCTCTTCCTCCTCTCTTTTCCTCCTCTCTCTTCCTCCTCTCTCTTCCTCCTCTGTCCCCTTCCTCTCTCTTCCTCCTCACTCTTCCTCCTCTCTTTTCCTCATCTCTCCCATTCCTCTCTCTTCCTCCTCTCTCCTCCTCCTCTCTTTTTTTCCTCTTTCTTCCTCCTCACTCCTCCTCCTCTCTCCTCTTCCTCTCTCTCCCTCCTCTCTCCTCCTCCTCTCTCCTCCTCCTGTCTCATCCTCCTAACTCTTCCTACTCTCTCTTCCTCGTCTCTATTCCTCCTCTCTCCTTTTCCTCTCCTTCCTCCTCTCTCTTCCTCCTCACTCTTCCTCCTCTCTTTTCCTCATCTCTCCCATTCCTCTCTCTTCCTCCTCTCTCCTCCTCCTCTCTCCTCTTCCTCTCTCTTCCTCCTCTCTCCTCCTCCTCTCTCCTCCTCCTCTCTCATCCTCCTATCTCTTCCTCCTCTCTTCCTCATCTCTATTCCTCCTCTCTCCTTTTACTCTCCTTCCTCCTTTCTCCTCTTCCTCACTCTTCCTCCTCTCTCTTCCTCCTCTCTCCTCTTCCTCTCTCTTACTCCTCTCTCTTCCTCCTCTCTCTTCTTCCTCTCTCTTCCTCCTCTCTCCTCTTCCACTCTGTTCCTCCTCTCTTTTCCTCCTCTCTCTTCCTCCTCTCACTTCCGCTATATTTTCCTCCTTTCTGCTTTTCCTCTCTTTTCCTCCTCTATCTTCCTCCTCTCTCTTCCTCCTCTCTCCTCTTCCTCTCTCTTCCTCCACTCACTTCCTCCTCTCTATTTCCTCTCTTTTCCTCCTCTCTACTTTTACTCTCTCTTCCTCCTCTCTTTTCCTCCAATTCTTCCTACTCTTTCCTTTTCCTCTCTCTTCCTCCTCTCTCCTTTTCCTCTCTCTTCCTCCTCTCTTCCTCCTCTATCCTCTTCCTCTTTCTTCCTCCTCAGTCTTCCTCCTCTCTCTTCCTCCTATCTCTTCATCCTCTGTCCACCTCCTCTCTCTTCCTCCTCTCTTTTCCTCCACTCTCCTTTTACTCTCTCTTCCTCCACTCTCCTCCTCCTCTCTCTTCCTCCTCTCTCGTCTTCCTCTCTGTTCCTCCTCCCTTTTCCTCCACTCTCTTCCTACTCTCTCCTCTTCCTCTCTCTTCCTCCTCTCTCTTCCTCCTCTGTCCCCTTCCTCTCTCCCTCCTCACTCTTCCTCCTCTCTTTTCCTCATCTCTCCCATTCCTCTCTCTTCCTCCTCTCTCCTCCTCCTCTCTTTTTTTCCTCTTTCTTCCTCCTCTCTCCTCCTCCTCTCTCCTCTTCCTCTCTCTTCCTCCTCTCTCCTCCTCCTCTCTCCTCCTCCTGTCTCATCCTCCTATCTCTTCCTACTCTCTCTTCCTCGTCTCTATTCCTCCTCTCTCCTTTTCCTCTCCTTCCTCCTCTCTCTTCCTCCTCACTCTTCCTCCTCTCTTTTCCTCATCTCTCCCATTCCTCTCTCTTCCTCCTCTCTCCTCCTCCTCTCTTTTTTTCCTCTTTCTTCCTCCTCTCTCCTCCTCCTCTCTCCTCTTCCTCTCTCTTCCTCCTCTCTCCTCCTCCTCTCTCCTCCTCCTCTCTCATCCTCCTATCTCTTCCTCCTCTCTCTTCCTCGTCTCTATTCCTCCTCTCTCCTTTTACTCTCCTTCCTCCTTTCTCCTCTTCCTCACTCTTCCTCCTCTCTCTTCCTCCTCTCTCCTCTTCCTCTCTCTTACTCCTCTCTCTTCCTCCTCTCTCTTCCTCCTCTTTCTTCTTCCTCTCTCTTCCTCCTCTCTCCTCTTCCACTCTGTTCCTCCTCTCTTTTCCTCCTCTCTCTTCCTCCTCTCACTTCCGCTATATTTTCCTCCTCTCTGCTTTTCCTCTCTTTTCCTCCTCTATCTTCCTCCTCTCTCTTCCTCCTCTCTCCTCTTCCTCTCTCTTCCTCCAATCACTTCCTCCTCTCTATTTCCTCTCTTTTCCTCCTCTCTACTTTTACTCTCTCTTCCTCCACTCTCCTCCTCCTCTCTCTTCCTCCTCTCTCGTCTTCCTCTCTGTTCCTCCTCCCTTTTCCTCCACTCTCTTCCTACTCTCTCCTCTTCCTCTCTCTTCCTCCTCTCTCTTCCTCCTCTCTCTTCCTCCTCACTCTTCCTCCTCTCTCCTCCTCTCTCCTCCTACTCTCTCTCTTCCTCCTCTCTGTTCCTCCTCTCTCTTCCTCCTCTCTCCTCATCCTCTCTGTTCCTCATCTCTTTTCCTCCTGTCTCTTTCTCTTCTCTCCTCTTCCTCTCTCTTCCTCCTCTCTTTTCCTCCTCTCTCTTCCTCCTTTCACTTCCGCCTATATTTTCCTCTTCTCTGCTTTTCCTCTCTTTTCCTCCTCTCTCTTCCTCCTCTCTCTTCCTCCTCTCTCCTCTTCCTCTCTCTTCCACCACTCACTTCCTCCTCTCTCTTTCCTCTCTTTTCCTCCTCTCTATTTTCACTCTCTCTTCCTCCTCTCTTTTCCTCCACCTCTTCCTACTCTTTCCTTTTCCTCTCTCTTCCTCCTCTCTGCTTTTCCTCTCTCTTCCTCCTCTCTTCCTCCTCTATCCTCTTCCTCTTCCTTCCTCCTCAGTCTTCCTCCTCTCTCTTCCTCCTATATCTTCATCCTCTGTCCACCTCCTCTCTCTTCCTCCTCTTTTTTCCTCCTCTCTCCTTTTCCTCTCTCTTCCTCCACTCTCTTCCTCTCTCTTCCTCCTCACTCTTCCTCCTCACTCTTCCTCCTCTCTCCTCCTCCTCTCTCCTATTCCTCTCTCTTCCTCCTCCCTCTCCCTCCTCTCTCTTCCTCCTCTCTCTTCCTCCTCTCTCCTCCTACTCTCTCTCTTCCTCCTCTCTGTTCCTCCTCTCTCTTCCTCCTCTCTCCTCGTCCTCTCTGTTCCTCATCTCTTTTCCTCCACTCTCTTTCTCTTCTCTTCTCTTCCTCTCTCTTCCTCCTCTCTCTTCCTCCTCTCTCCTTTTCCTCTCTCTTCCTCCTCTCTCATTTTCCTCCCTCTCCCTCCTCTCTCTTCCTACTCTGTCCCCTTCCTCTCCCTTCCTCTTCACTCTTCCTTCTCTCTTTTCCTCATCTCTCCCATTCCTCTCTTTTCCTCCTCTCTCCTCCTCCTCTCTCGATTTCCTCTTTCTTCCTCCTCTCTCTTCATCGTCTATCTTCTTCCTCTCTCTTCCTACTCTCTACTCCTCCTCTCTCATCCTCCTCTCTCTTCCTCCTCTCTCCTTTTCCTCTCCTTCCTCCTTTCTCCTCTTCCTCACTCTTCCTCCTCTCTCTTCCTCCTCTCTCGTCTTCCACTCTCTTCCTCCTCTCTCTTCCTCCTCTCTCTTCCTCCTCTCTCCTCTTCCTCTCTGTTCCTCCTCTCTTTTCCTCCTCTCTCTTCCTCCTCTCACTTCTGCCTATATTTTCCTCCTCTCTGCTTTTCCTCTCTTTTCCTCGTCTCTCTTCCTCCACTCTCCTCTTCCTCTCTCTTCCTCCACTCACTTCCTCCTCTCTCTTTCCTCTCTTTTCCTCCTCTCTACTTTTACTCTCTCTCCCTCTTCTCTCTTCCTCCTCTCTCTTCCTCCTCTCTCCTCCTACTCTCTCTCCTCTTCCTCTCTCTTCCTCCTCTCTCTTCCTCCTCTCTCTTCCTACTCTCTCCTCTTCCTCTCTCTTCCTCCTCTCTCTTCCTCCTCTCTCTTCCTCCTCACTCTTCCTCCTCTCTCCTCCTCCTCTCTCCTATTCCTCTCTCTTCCTTTTCTCTCTTCCTCCTCTCTCCTCCTACTCTCTCTCTTCCTCCTGTCTCTTCCTCCTCTCTCTTCCTCCTCTCTAATCGTCCTCTCTGTTCCTCATCACTTTTCCTCCTCTCTCTTACTCTTCTCTCCTCTTCCTCGGTATTCCTCCTCTCTTTTCCTCCTCTCTCCTTTTCCTCTCTCTTCGTCCTCTCTCTTCCTCCTCTCTCTTCCTTCTCTCTTTTCCTCCACTCTCCCCTTCCTTTCTCTTCCTCCTCTCTCCTCCTCCTCTCTTCTTTTCATCTCTAATCCTCCTCTCTCTTCCTCCTCTCTCTACCTCCTCTCTCTTCCTCCTCTCTCATTTTCCTCTCTCTTCCTCCTCTCTCATTTTCCTCTCTATTCCTCCTCACTCTTCCTCCTCTCTCTTCCTCCTCTCTCTTCCTCCTCTCTCTTCCTCCTCTCCCCTCTTCCTCTCTCCTCCTTCTCTCTCATTTTACTCTCTCTTCCTCTTCTCTCTTTCTACTCTCTCCTCTTCCTCTCTCTTCCTCCTCTCTCTTCCTCCTCTCTCTTCCTCCTCACTCTTCCTCCTCTCTCCTCCTCCTCTCTCCTATTCCTCTCTTCCTCCTCCCTCTCCCTCCTATCTCTTCCTCCTCTCTCTTCCTCCTCTCTCCTCCTAATCTCTCTCTTCCTCCTCTCTGTTCCTCCTCTCTCTTCCTCCTCTCTCCTCATCCTCTCTGTTCCTCATCTCTTTTCCTCCTGTCTCTTTCTCTTCTCTCCTCTTCCTCTCTCTTCCTCCTCTCTTTTCCTCCTCTCTCCTTTTCCTCTCTCTTCCTCCTCTCTCTTCATCCTCTCTTTTCCTCCTATCTACTCCTCCTCTCTCCTATTCGTCTCTCTTCCTCCTCCCTCTCCCTCCTCTTTCTTCCTCCTCTCTCTTCCTCCTCTCTCTTCCTCATCTCTCCTCTTCCTCTCTGTTCCTCATCTCTTTTCCTCCTCTCTCTTCCTCTTCTATCCTCTTCCTCTCTCTTCCTTCTCTCTTTTCCTCCTCTCTCCTTTTCCTCTCTCTTCCTCCTCTCTCCTCCTCCTCTGTTCTTTTCATCTCTAATCCTCCTCTCTCTTCCTCCTCTCTCCTCTTCCGCTCTCTTCCTCCTCTCTATTCCTCTTATCTCTTCCTCCTCTCTCTTCCTACTCTCTCCTCTTCCTCACTCTTCCTCCTCTCTTTCCTCCTCTCTCACATTCCTCTCTCTTCCTCCTCTCTCCTCCTCCTCTCTTCTATTCCTCTTTCTTCCTCCTCTCTCTTCCTCCTCTTTCGTCTTCCTCTCTCTTCCTCCTCTCTCCACCTCCTCTCTCCTCTTCCTCACTCTTCCTCCTCTCTCTTCCTCCTCTCTCTTACACCTCTTTCTTCCTCCTCTCTCCTCTTCCTCTCTCTTCATCCACTCTCTTCCTCCTCTCTCTTCCTCCTATCTCTTCATTCTCTCTCCTCCTCCTCTCTCTTCCTCCTCTCTCTTCAATCTCTCTCCTCCTACTCTCTCTATTCCTCCTCTCGCTTCCTCCTCTCTCTTCCTCCTCTCTCCTCCTCCTCTCTCTTTTCCTCCTCTCTCTTCCTCCTTTTTCTTCCTCCTCTCTTTTCCTCCTCTCTCCTCCTTCGCTCTCTTCCTCCTCTCTCTTTCTCTGTATTCCTCCTCTCTCCTTTTCCTCTCTCTTCCTCCTCTCTCCACTTCCTCTCTCTTCCTCCTCTCTCTTCGTCCTCTCTATTCCTCCTCTCTCTTTCTCCTCTCTCCTCCTCCTCTCTCCTCTTCCTCTCTTCCTCCTCTATCTTCCTCCTCTTTCTTCCTCCTCTCTCCTCTTCCTCTCTGTTCCTCCTCCCTTTTCCTTCTCTCTCTTCCTCCACTCTCCTTTTTCTCTCTCTTCCTCCTCTCTCTTCCTCCTCTCTCCTCGTCCACTCTCTTCCTCCTCTCTCTTCCTCCTCTCTTTTCCTCCTCTCTCCCATTCCTCTATATTACTCCTCTCTCCTCCTCCTCTCTACTTTTCCTCTTTCTTCCTCCTCTCTCTTCTTCGTCTCTCCTCTTCCTCTCTCTTCCTCCTCTCTATTCCTCCTCTCTATTCCTCCTTTCTCTTCCTCCTCTCTTTTCCTCCTCTCTCCTCCTTCTCTCTCTTCCTCCTCTCTCTTTCTCCTCTGTATGCCTCCTCTCTCTCTTTTTCCTCTCTATTCCTCCTTTCTCCTCTTCCTCACTCTTCCTCCTCTCTCCTCTTCCTCTCTCTTCCTCCTCCCTCTCCCTCCTCTATTTCCTCCTCTCTCTTCCTCTCTCTCCTCCTACTCTCTCTCTTCCTCCTGTCTCTTCCTACTCTCTCTTCCTCCTCTCTCCTCTTCCTCTCTCTTCCTCATCTCTTCTCCTCCTGTCTTCCTCTTCTCTCCTTTTCCTCTCTCTTCGTCCTCTCTCTTCCTCCTCTCTCTTCCTTCTCTCTTTTCCTCCACTCTCCCCTTCTCTCTCTTCCTCCTCTCTCCTCCTCCTCTCTTCTTTTCATCTCTAATCCTCCTCTCTCTTCCTCCTCTCTCTTCCTCCTCTCTCTTCCTACTCTCTCCTCTTCCTCTCTCTTCCTCCTCTCTTTTCCTCCTCTCTCACATTCCTCTCTCTTCCTCCTCTCTCCTCCTCCTCTATTCTATTCCTATTTCTTCCTCCTCTCTCCACCTCCTCTCTCCTCTTCCTCCCTCTTCCTCCTCACACTTTCTCCTCTCTCTTCCTCCTCTCTCTTCCTCCTCTCTCTTCCTCCTCTCTCTTCCCCCTCTCTTTTCCTCCACCTCTTCCTCCTCTCTCCTTTTCCTCTCTCTTCCTCCTCTCTCATTTTCCTCTCCCTTCCTCCTCTCTCTTCCTACTCTCTCCTCTTCCTCTCTCTTCCTCCTCTCTTTTCCTCCTCTCTTTTACTCCTCCCTCCTCTTCATCTTTCTTCCTCCTCAGTCTTCCTCCTCTCTCTTCCTCCTCTCTCTTACTCCTCTCTCTTCCTCCTCTCTTTTCCTCAACCTCTTCCTCCTCTCTCCTTTTCCTCCGTCTCCCTCCTCTCACTTCCTCCTCTCTCTTCCTCCTCTCTTTTCCTTCACCTCTTCCTCCTCTCTCCTTTTCCTCTCCCTTCCTCCTCTGTCATTTTCCTCTCACTTCCTCCTCTCTCTTCCTATTCTCTCCTCTTCCTCTCTCTTCCTCCTCTCTTTTCCTCCTCTCTCTTCCTCCTCTCTCTTCCGCCTATATTTTCCTCCTCTCTGCTTTTCCTCTCTTTTCCTCCTCTCTCTTCCTCCTCTCTCTTCCTCCTCTCTCCTCTTCCTCTCTCTTTCGCCACTCACTTCCTCCTCTCTCTTCCTCCGCTCTTTTCCTCCTCTCTCCCATTCCTCTCTTTTCCTCCTCTCTCCTCCTCCTCTCTTCTTTTCCTCTTTCTTCCTCATCTCTCTTCCTCCTCTCTCCTCTTCCTCTCTCTTCCTCCTCTCTCCTCCTCCACTCTCCTCTTCTTCTCTCTTCCTCCTCTCTCTTCCTCCTCTCTCTTCCTCCTCTCTATTCCTCCTCTCTCATCTTCTCTCTCTTCCTCCTCTCTCTTCCTCCTCTCTTTTCCTCCTCTCTTTTCCTCCTCTCTCTTCGTCCTCTCTCTCCTCATCTCTATTCCTCTCCTCTCCTTTTCCTCTCTCTTCCTCATTTCTCCTCTTCTCCCTCTCTCTCCTCTCTCTTCCTCCTCTCTCTTCCTCCTCTCTCTTACTCCACTCTCCTCTTCCTCTCTCTTCCTCCTCTCTCCTCCAATTCTCTCTATTCCTCCTCTCTCTTCCTCCTCTATCTTCCTTCTCTCTTTTCCTCCACCTATTTTTCGTCTCTCCTTTTCCTCTCTCTTCCTCCTCTCTCATTTTCCTCTCTCTTCCTTCTCTCTCTTCCTCCATTCACCTGCTCCTCACTCTTCATACTCTCTCTTCCTCCTCTCTCCTCTTCCTCTCTCTTCCTCCTCTCTCTTCCTCCTCACTCTTCCTCCTCTCTCTTCCTCCTCTCTCTTCATCCTCTCTTCTCTTCCTCTCTGTTCCTCCTCCCTTTTCCTCCTCTGTCTTCCTCCTCTTTCCTCTTCCTCTCTCTTCCTCCTCTCTCTTCCTCCTCTCTCCTATTCCTCTCTCTTCCTCCACTCACTTCCTCCTCTCTATTTCCTCTCTTTTCCTCCTCTCTACTTTTACTCTCTCTTCCTCCTCTCTTTTCCTCCACCTCTTCCTACACTTTCCTTTTCCTCTCTCTTCCTCCTCTCTCCTTTTCCTCTCTCTTCCTCCTCTCTTCCTCCTCTATCCTCTTCCTCTTTCTTCCTCCTCAGTCTTCCTCCTCTCTCTTCCTCCTATCTCTTCATCCTCTGTCCACCTCCTCTCTCTTTCTCCTCTCTTTTCCTCCTGTCTAATTTTCCTCTCTCTTCCTCCTCTCTCTTCCTCATCTCTGTTCCTCCTGTCTCCTCTTCCTCTCTCTTCCTCCTCTCTTTTCCTCCACCTCTTCCTCCTCTCTCCTTTTCCTCTTTCTTCCTCATCTCTCATTTTCCTGTCTCTTCCTCCTCTCTCTTCCTCCTCTCTGTTCCTCCTCTCACCTCCTACTCTCTCTCTCCCTCCTCTCTCCTCTTCCTCTCTCTTCCTCCTCTCTCTTCCTCCTCTCTCTTCCTCCTCTCTCTTCCTTCTCTCTCTTCCTCCTCTCTCCTCCTACTCTCTCTCTCCCTCCTCTCTCCTCTTCCTCTCTCCTCTTCCTCTCTCTTCCTCCTCTCTCTTCCTCCTCTCTTTTCCTCCTCTCTCCTCCTCCTCTCTCTTCCTCCTCTCATTTCCTCCTCTATCATCCTTCTCTCTCTTCCTCCTCTCTCTTCCTCCTCTCTTTTCCTCCTCTCTCTTCCTCCTCTCTTTTCCTCCTCTCTCATCTTCATCTGTCTTCCTCCTCTCTCTTCCTCATCTCTCTTCCTCCTCTCTCTTCCTCCTCTCTCATTTTACTTTCTCTTCCTCCTCTCTTTTCCCCCTCTCTCCTCTTCCTCTCTCTTCCTCCTCTCTTTTCCTCCTCTCTCTTCGTCCTCTCTCTTCCTCCTCTCTGCTCTTCCTCCTGTCTCTTCCTCCACCTCTTCCTCCTCTCTCCTTTTCCTCTCTCTTCCTCCTCTATCTTCCTACTCTCTCCTATTCCTCTCTCTTCCTCCTCTCTCTTCATCCTCTCTCCTCTTTCTCTCTGTTCCTCCTCCCTTTTTCTCCTCTCTTTTCCTCCTCTCTCATCCTCCTCTCTCTTCCTCCTCTCTCTTCCCCATCTCTATTCCTCCTCTCTCCTTTTCCTCTCTCTTCCTCATTACTCATCTTCTCCCTCTCTCTCCTCTCTATTCCTCTTCTCTCTTCCTCCTCTCTCTTCCTCCTCTATATTCCTTCTCTCCTTTCCTCCACCTCTTTTTTCTCTCTCCTTTTCCTCTCTCTTCCTTCTCTCTCCTTTTCCTCTCTCTTCCTCCTCTCTCATTTTCCTCTCTCTTCCTCCTCTCTCTTCCTCCTCTCTCTTCCTGCTCCCTCTACCTCCTCTCTCTTCCTCCTCTCTCTTCCTCCTATCTCTTCCTCATCTCTCTTCCTCCTTTCTTCTCTTTTCACTCGTCATCATCTCTCTTCCTCCTCTCTCCTCTTCCTCTCTCTTCCTCCTCTCTCTTTCTCCTCTCTCTACCTCCTCTCTCTTCCTCCTCTCTCATCTTCCTCTCTCTTCCTCCTCTCTCTTCCTCCTCTCTCTTCCTCCTCTCTTTTCCTCCTCTCTCCCATTCCTCTCTCTTCCTCCTCTCTCATCCTCCTCTCTTCTTTTCCTATTTCTTCCTCATCTATCTTCCTCCTCTCTCCTCTTCCTCTCTCTTCCTCCTCTCTCTTCCTCCTCTCTCTTTCTCCTCTCTTTTCCTCCTCTCTCCTCCTCATCTCTCTCTTCCTCCTCTCTCTTTCTACTCTCTCCTCTTCCTCTCTCTTCCTCCGCTCTCTTCCTCCTCTCTACTCCTCCTCTCTCCTCTTCCTCTCTCTTCCTCCTCTCTCTTCCTCCTCTCTCCTCTTCCTCTCTCTTCCTCCTCTCTCCTCCTCCTCTCTCCCCTTCCTCTCTATTCCTCCTCTCTCTTCCTCCTCTCTCTTCCTCCTCTCTCCTCTTCCTCTCTGTTCCTCCTCCCTTTTCTTCCGCTCTCTTTCTCCTCTCTCCTCTTCCTCTCTCTTCCTCCTCTCTCCTCCTCCTCTCTCCTCTTCCTCTCTATTCCTCCTCTCTCTTCCTCCTCTCTCTTCCTCCTCTCTCCTCTTCCTCCCTATTCCTCCCTCCTTTTCCTCCTCTCTCCTCTTCCTCTCTATTCCTCCTCTCTCTTCCTCCTCTCTTTTCCTCCTATTTTTCCTCTCTCTTCCTCCTCTCTCTTCCTCCTCTCTCTTCCTCCTTTCTTTTTCTCCTCTCTTTTCCTCCTCTCTCATCCTCCTCTCTATTCCTCCTCTCTCTTCCCCATCTCTATTCCTCCTCTCTCCTTTTCCTCTCTCTTCCTCATTACTCCTCTTCTCCCTCTCTCTCCTCTCTATTCCTCCTCTCTCTTCTCCTCTCTCTTCCTCCTCTCTCCTCCTATTCTCTCTATTCCTCTGCTCTCTTCCTCCTCTCTTTTCCTCCTCTCTCCTCTTCCTCTCTCTTCCTCCTCTCTCTTCCTCCTCTATGTTCCTTCTCTCCTTTCCTCCACCTTTTTTTCCTCTCTCCTTTTCCTCTCTCTTCCTTCTCTCTCCTTTTCCTCTCTCTTCCTCCTCTCTCATTTTCCTCTCTCTTCTTCCTCTCTCTTCCTCCTCTCTCCTCCTACTCTCTATTTCCCTCCTCTCTCTTCCTCCTCTCTCTTCCTCCTCCCTCTACCTCCTCTCTCTTCCTACTCTCTCTTCCTCCTATCTCTTCCTCATCTCTCTTCCTCCTTTCTCCTCTTTTCACTCGTCATCATCTCTCTTCCTCCTCTCTCCTCTTCCTCTCTCTTCCTCCTCTCTCTTTGTCCTCTATCTTCCTCCTCTCTCTTCATCCTCTCTCCTCTTTCTCTCTGTTCCTCCTCCCTTTTCCTCCTCTCTCTTCCTCCTCTTTAATCTTCATCTCTCTTCCTCCTCTCTCTTAATCCTCGCTCTTCCTCCTCTCTCTTCCTCCTCTCTCATCTTCCTCTCTCTTCCTCCTCTCTCTTGCTCCTCTCTCTTCCTCCTCTCTTTTCCTCCTCTCTCCCATTCCTCTCTCTTCCTCCTTTCTCCTCCTCCTCTCTTCTTTTCCTATTTCTTCCTCATCTATCTTCCTCCTCTCTCCCCTTCCTCTCTCTTCCTCCTCTCTCTTCCTCCTCTCTCTTTCTCCTCTCTTTTCCTGCTCTCTTCCTCCTCCTCTCTCTTCCTCCCTCTATTTCTACTCTCTCCTCTTCCTCTCTCTTCCTCCGCTCTCTTCCTCCTCTCACCTCCTCCTCTCTCCTCTTCCTCTCTCTTCCTCCTCTGTCTTCCTCCTCTCTCCTCTTCCTCTCTCTTCCTCCACTCTCCTCCTCCTCTCTCCTCTTCCTCTCTCTTCCTCCTCTCTATTTCTACTCTCTCCTCTTCCTCTCTCTTCCTCCGCTCTCTTCCTCCTCTCACCTCCTCCTCTTTCCTCTTCCTCTCTGTTCCTCCTCCCTTTTCCTCCTCTCTCTTCCTTCTCTGTAGTCTTTCTCTCTCTTCCTTCTTTCTCCTCCTCCTCTCTATTCCTCCTCTCTCTTCCTCCTCTCCCTTACTCCTCTCTCTTCCTCCTCTCTCTTCCTCCTCTCTTTTCCTCCTAGTTTTCCTCTCTCTTCCTCCTCTCTCTTCCTCCTCTCTCTTCCTCCTCTCTTTCTCCTATCTTTTCCTCCTCTCACCTCCTCCTCTCTCTTCCTCCTGTCTTTCTACTCTCTCCTCTTCTTCTCTCTTCCTCCGCTCTCTTCCTCCTCTCTCCTCCTCCTCTCTCCTCTTCCTCTCTCTTCCTCCTCTCTCTTCCTCCTCTATCCTCTTCCTCTCTGTTCCTCCTCCCTTTTCCTCCTCTCTCTTCCTCCTCTCTCCTCTTCCTCTCTCTTCCTCCTCTCTCGTCTTCCTCTCTCTTCCTCCTCTCTCTTCCTCCTCTCTCTTCCTCCCTCTCTTTTCCTCCTATTTTTCTCTCTCTTCCTCCTTTCTCCTCTTCACACTCTTCCTCCTCTCTCTTCCTCCTCTATCATCTTCCTCTCTCTTCCTCCTCTCTCTTCCTCCTCTCTCTTCCTCCTCTCTCTTCCTCCTCTCTCCTCCTCCTCTCTCCTCTTCCTCTCTCTTCCTCCTCTCTCTTCCTCCTTTCTTTTCCTCCTCTCTCCTCCTCCTCTCTCTTCCTCCTCTCTATTTCTACTCTCTCCTCTTCCTCTCTCTTACTCCTCTCTCTTCCTCCTCTCACCTACTCCTCTCTCCTCTTCCTCTCTGTTCCTCCTCCCTTTTCCTCCTCTCTCTTCCTTCACTCTCCTCTTTCTCTCTCTTCCTTCTCTCTCTTCCTCCTCTCTATTCCTCCTCTCTCTTCCTCCTCTCCCTTACTCCTCTCTCTTCCTCCGCTCTCTTCCTCCTCTCTACTCCTCCTCTCTCCTCTTCCTCTCTCTTCCTCCTCTCTCTTCCTCCTCTCTCCTCTTCCTCTCTCTTCCTCCTCTCTCTTCCTCCTCTCTTTTCCTCCTCTCTCCTTTTACTCTCTCTTCCTCCACTCTCCTCCTCCTCTCTCTTCCTCCTCTCTCGTCTTCCTCTCTGTTCCTCCTCCCTTTTCCTCCACTCTCTTCCTACTCTCTCCTCTTCCTCTCTCTTCCTCCTCTCTCTTCCTCCTCTGTCCCCTTCCTCTCTCCCTCCTCACTCTTCCTCCTCTCTTTTCCTCATCTCTCCCATTCCTCTCTCTTCCTCCTCTCTCCTCCTCCTCTCTTTTTTTCCTCTTTCTTCCTCCTCTCTCCTCCTCCTCTCTCCTCTTCCTCTCTCTTCCTCCTCTCTCCTCCTCCTCTCTCCTCCTCCTCTCTCATCCTCCTATCTCTTCCTCCTCTCTCTTCCTCGTCTCTATTCCTCCTCTCTCCTTTT
>NW_027436951.1:27200-69212 GCF_047716275.1 Strix uralensis
GGAGGAAGAGAGAGGAAGAGGAGAGAGGAGGAAGAGAGAGTAAGAGGAGAGAGTAGGAAGAGAGAGGAGGAAGAGACAGGAAAATGAGAGAGGAGGAAGAGAGAGAAGGATGATAGAGGAGGAAATGAGAGGAGGAAGAGAGAGGAGGAAGAGAGTGGAGAAGGAGTGAGGAGGAAGAGAGAGGAGGAAGAGAGAGGAAGAGGAAAGAGGAGGAAGACAGAGGAGGAAAAGAGAGGAGGAACAGAGAGGAAGAGGAGAGAGGATGAAGAGAGAGGGGAAGAGAGAGGAGGAAGAGAGAGTAGGGAGAGAGAGTGTAGGAGGAGAGAGGAGGAAGAGAGAGGAGGAAGAGAGAGGAAGAGGAAAGAGGAGGAAGAGAGAGGAGGAAGAGAGTGAAGGAAGAGTGAGGAAGAGGAGAGAGGAGGAAAAGAAAGGAGGAAGAGAGAGGTAAAGGAAAGTGTAGGAAGAGGTGGAGGAAAAGAGAAGAGGAAGAGAGAGGAGGAAGAGAGAGGAGGAAGAGAGACGAGGAAGAGAGAGGAAGAATAGGGAGGAGGAAAAGAGAGGAGGAAGAGAGAGGGGGAAGAGAGAGGTGGAAGAGAGAGGAGGAAGAGAGAAGAAGAGGAGAGAGGAGGAGGAGAGTGGAGGAAGAGAGAGGAAGAGGAGAGAGGAGGAAGAGAGAGGAAGAAGAGAGAGGAAGAGGAGAGAGGAAGAAGAGAGAGGAGGAAGAGCGAGGAGGAAGAGAGAGGAGGAAGAGAGAGGAAGAGGAAAGAGGAGGAAGACAGAGGAGGAAAAAGGAGGAGGAACAGAGAGGAAGAGGAGAGAGGATGAAGAGAGTGGAGGAAGAGAGAAGAGGAAGAGAGATGAAGAGGAGAGAGGAGGAGCAGAGAGGAGGAAGAGAGAGGAGGAAGAGAGAGAGTAGGAGGAGAGTGGAGGAAGAGAGAGGAGGAAGAGAGAGGAGGAAGAGAGAGGAGGGAGAGGGATGAAGAGGTGAAAGGAGGAAGAGAGAGGAAAAGGAGAGAGGAGGAATAGAGAGGAGGAAGAGAGAGGCGGAAGAGAGAGGAGGATGAGAGAGGAGGAAAAGAGAGGATGAAGAGAGAGTTGGAAGAGAGAGAAAGAGGAGAGAGGAGAAGGAGAGATGAGGAAGAGAGAGGAAGAGGAGAGAGAAGGAAGAGAGATGAGGAAGAAATAGGAAAAGAAGAGAGGAGGAGGTGAGAGGGGGAAGAGAGAGGAATGGGAGAGAGGAGGAAAGGAGAGGAGGAAGAGAGAGGAGGAAGTGAGAGGAGGAAGAGAGAGGAAGAGGAGAGAGGTGGAAGAGAGAGGAGGAAGAGCGAGGATTAAGAGAGAGGAGGAAGAGAGAGGAAGATTAAAGAGGAGGAAGAGAGAGGAGGAAAAGGGAGTAGGAAAAGAGTGGAAGAGGAGAGAGGATGAAGAGAGAGGAGGAAGAGAGAGGAGATAGAGAGAGGAGAAAGAGAGAGGAAGAGGAGAAAGGAGGAAGAGAGAAGAGGAAGAGAGAGGAGGAAGAGAGAGGAGGAAGGGAGAGGAGGATGAAAGAGGAGGAAATGAGAGGAGGAAGAGAGAGGAGGAAGAGAGAGGAGGATGAGAGAGGAGGAAAAGAGAGGATGAAGAGAGAGTTGGAAGAGAGAGAAAGAGGAGAGAGGAGAAGGAGAGATGAGGAAGAGAGAGGAAGAGGAGAGAGGAGGTGGAGAGAGGAGGAAGAGAGAGGAGGAAGAGAGAGGAGATAGAGAGAGGAGAAAGAGAGAGGAAGAGGAGAGAGGAGGAACAGAGAGGAGGAAGAGAGAGGAGGAAGAGAGAGGAAGAGGAGAGAGGAGGAAAAGAGAGGAGGAAGAGAGCAGAGGAAAAGAGAGTAGGAAGAGAGAGGAGGAAGAGAGACGAAAATGAGAGAGGAGGAAGAGAGAGGAAAATGAGAGAGGAGGAAGAGGTGGAGGAATAGATAGAAGGAAGAGAGAGGACGAAGAGAGTAGGAAGAGAGAGGAGGAAGAGAGAAGAAGAGTAGAGAGGAGGAAGAGAGAGGAAAAGAAGAGAGGAGGAATAGAGAGGGGGAAGAGAGAGGAGGGAGAGAGAGGAACAGGAGAGAGGAGGAAGAAAGAGGAGGAAGAGAGAGGAGGAAGAGAGAGGAAGAGGCTAGAGGAGGAAAAGAGAGGAGGAATAGAGAGGAGGAAAAGAGAGGAGGAAGAGAGGAGGGAGAGGGAGAAGAGGAGAAATGAGGAAGAGAGAGGAAAAGGAGAGAGGAGGAATACAGATGAGGAAGAGAGAGGAGGAAGAGAGGGGAGGATGAGAGAGGAGGAAAAGAGAGGAGGAAGAGAGAGGAGGAAGAGAGAGGAGGAAGAGAGAGGAGGAAGAGAGAGGAAAAATAGAGAGGAGGAAAAGAGAGGAGGAAGAGAGAGGCGGAAGAGAGAGGAGGAAGAGAGAGGAGGAAGAGAGAGGAGGAAGAGAGGGGAAGAGGAGAGGGGAGGAGGAGAGAGGAGGAAGAGAGAGGAAGATGAGGGAGGAGGAATAGAGAGGAGGAAGAGAGAGGAGGAAAATAGAGGAGGAGGAGAGAGGAGGAAAAGAGAGGAGGAAGAGACAGGTGGAAGAGAGAGGAGGAAGAGAGAAGAAGAGGAGAGAGGAGGACGAGAGAGGAGTAAGAGAGAGGAAGAGGAGAGAGGAGGAAGGGAGATGAGGAAGAAAGAGGAAAAGAAGAGAGGAGGAGGAGAGAGGAGGAAAAGAGAGGAATGGGAGAGAGGAGGAAAAGAGAGGAGTAAGAGAGTGGAGGAAGAGAGAGGAGGAAGAGAGAGGAGGAAGAGAGAGGAAGAGGAGAGAGGAGGAAGAGAGAGGATGAAAAGTGAGGAAGAGGAGAAAGGAGGAAGAGAGAGAAGGAAGAGAGAGGAGGAATAGAGAGAAGGGTGATAGAGGAGGAAATGAGAGGAGGAAGAGAGAGGAGGAAGAGAGAGGAAGAGGAGAGAGAAGTAGGAGATAGGAGAAAGAGAGAGGAGGAAGAGAGAGGAGGAAGAGAGATGTGGAAGAGAGAGGAGGAGGAGGGAGGAGGAAAAGAGAGGAGGAAGAGAGAGGAGGAAGAGAGAGGAGGAAGAGAGAGGAAGAGGGGAGAGGAGGAGGATAGAGGAGGAAGAGAGAGGAGGATGAGAGAGGAGGAAAAGAGAGGAGGAAGAGAGAGGGGGAAGAGAGAGGAGGAAGAGGGAGGGGGAAGAGAGAGGATGAAGAGAGAGGAGGAAGAGAAGGAAAAATAGAGAGGAGGAAAAGAGAGGAGGAAGAGAGAGGGGGAAGAGAGTGGGGGAAGAGAGGAACAGGAGAGAGGAGGAAGAGAGAGGAGGAAGAGAGAGGAAGATGAGAGAGTAGGAAGAGAGAGGAGGAAGAGAGAGGAAAATGAGAGAGGAGGAAGAGAGAGGAAAATGAGAGAGGAGGAAGATAGAGGAGGAGGAGAGAGGAGGAAAAGAGAGGAGGAAGAGAGAGGAGGAAGAGACAGGAGGAAGAGAGAGGAGGAAGAGAGAAGAAGAGGAGAGAGGAGGAGGAGAGAGGAGGAAGAGAGAGGAAGAGGAGAGAGGAGGAAGGGAGATGGGAAGAAAGAGGAAAAGAAGAGAGGAGGAGGAGAGAGGAGGAAAAGAGAGGAATGGGAGAGAGGAGGAAAAGAGAGGAGAAAGAGAGAGGAGGAAGAGAGAGGAGGAAGAAGGAGGAAGAGGAGAGAGGAGGAAGAGAGAGGAAAAGGAGAGAGGAGGAAGAGGTGGAGGAAAAGATAGAAGGAAGAGAGAGAAGGAAGAGAGAGGAGGAAGAGAGAGGAAGAGGAGAGAGGAGGAAAAGAGAGGAGGAAGAGAGCGGAGGAAAAGAGAGTAGGAAGAGAGAGGAGGAAGAGAGACGAAAATGAGAGAGGAGGAAGAGAGAGGAAAAGTAGAGAGGAGGAAGAGGTGGA
This sequence comes from Strix uralensis, assembly GCF_047716275.1. Classification (NCBI taxonomy): domain Eukaryota; kingdom Metazoa; phylum Chordata; class Aves; order Strigiformes; family Strigidae; genus Strix; species Strix uralensis. The sequence goes on from NW_027436951.1 coordinate 31,120, forward strand.
GGAAAAGGTAGAAGGAAGAGAGAGGAGGAAGAGAGTAGGAAGAGAGAGGAGGATGAGAAAAGAAGAGGAGAGAGGAGGAAGAGAGAGGAAAAGAAGAGAGGAGGAATAGAGAGGGGGAAGAGAGAGGAGGGAGAGAGAGGAAGAGGAGAGAGAAGGAAGAGAGAGGAGGAAGAGAGAGGAGGAAGAGAGAGGAAGAGGCTAGAGGAGGAAAAGAGAGGAGGAAGAGAGAGGAGGAAAGAGAGGGGGAAGAGAGTTGAGGAAGAGAGAGGAGGAAGAGAGAGGAAAAATAGAGAGGAGGAAAAGAGAGGAGGAAGAGAGAGGAGGAAGAGAGAGGAGGAAATGAGAGGAGGAAGAGATAGGAAGAGGAGAGAGTAGGAAGAGAAAGGAGGAAGAGACAGGAAAATGAGAGATGAGGAAGAGAGAGGAAAAGGAGAGAGGAGGAAGAGGTGGAGGAAAAGAGAGGAGGAAGAGAGAGGAGGAAGAGAGAGGAAAAATAGAGAAGAGGAAAAGAGAGGAGGAAGATAGAGGGGGAAGAGAGAAGAGGAAGAGAGAGGCGGAAGAGAGTGGAGGAAGAGAGAGGAAGAGGAGAGAGGAGGAAGAGAGAGGAGGAAGAGAGAGGAGGAAAAGATAGGACGAAGAGAGAGGAAGATGAGAGAGTAGGAAGAGAGAGGAGGAAGAGAGAGGATAATGAGAGAGGAGGAAGAGAGAGGAAAAGGAGAGAGGAGGAAGAGGTGGAGGAAAAGATAGAAGGAAGAGAGAGGAGGAAGAGAGAGGAGGAAGAGAGAGGAGGAAGAGAGAGGAGGAAGAGAGAGGAAGAGGAGAGAGGAGGAACAGAGAGGAGGAAGAGAGAGGAGGAAGAGAGAGGAGGAAGAGAGAGGAAGAGGAGAGAGGAGGAAAAGAGAGGAGGAAGAGAGCGGAGGAAAAGAGAGTAGGAAGAGAGAGGAGGAAGAGAGACGAAAATGAGAGAGGAGGAAGAGAGAGGAAAAAGAGAGAGGAGGAAGAGGTGGAGGAAAAGATTGAAGGAAGAGAGAGGAGGAAGAGAGTAGGAAGAGAGAGGAGGAAGAGAGAAGAAGAGGAGAGAGAAGGAAGAGAGAGGAAAAGAAGAGAGGAGGAATAGAGAGGGGGAAGAGAGAGGAGGGAGAGAGAGGAAGAGGAGAGAGTAGGAAGAGAGAGGAGGAAAAGGGAGGAGGAACAGAGAGGAAGAGGAGAGAGGAGGAAGAGAGAGGACGAAGAGAGAGGAAAAGGAGAGAGGAGGAAAAGAGAGGAGGAAGAGAGAGGAAGAGGAGAGAAGAGGAAGAGAGAGGACGAAGAGAGAGGAAGAGGAAAGAGGAGGAAGACAGAGGAGGAAAGGGAGGAGGAACATTGAAGAAGAGAAGAGAGGATGAAGAGAGAGGAGAAGAGAGTGTAGGAAGAGAGAGGAAGAGGAGAGAGGAGGAGGAGAGAGGAGGAAGAGAGAGGAAGAGGAGAGGGATGGAGAGAGAGAGTAGTAGGAGAAGGGAGGAACAGAGAGGTGGAAGAGAGAGGAGGAAAAGAGAGGAGGAAGAGATAGGAAGAGGAGAGAGTAGGAAGAGAGAGGAGGAAGAGACAGGATAATGAGAGATGAGGAAGAGAGAGGAAAAGGAGAGAGGAGGAAGAGGTGGAGGAAAAGAGAGGAGGAAGAGAGAGGAGTAAGAGAGAGGAGGAAGAGAGAGGAGGAAGAGAGAGGAATAATAGAGAGGAGGAAAAGAGAGGGGGAAGAGAGAGGAGGAAGTGAGAGGGCGAAGAGAGAGGAGGAAGAGAGAGGAAGAGGAGAGAGGAGGAAGAGAGATGAGGAAGAGAGAGGAGGAAGAGAGAGGAGGAAGAGAGAGGAAAATGAGAGAGGAGGAATAGAGAGGAAAAGGAGAGAGGAGGAAGAGGTGGAGGAAAGGTAGAAGGAAGAGAGAGGAGGAAGAGAGAGGAAGAGGAGAGAGGAGGAAGAGAGAGGAAGAAGAGAGAGGAGAAATAGTGAGGTGGAAGAGAGAGGAGGAAGAGAGAGGAAGAGGAAAGAGGAGGAAGACAGAGGAGGAAATGGAGGAGGAACAGAGAGATAGAGGAGAGAGAATGAAGAGAGAGGAGGAAGAGAGAGGAACAAGAGAGAGGAAGATGAGAGAGTAGGAAGAGAGAGGAGGAAGAGAGAGGAAATGAGAGAGGAGGAAGGGAGAGGAGAAGAGAGAGGAGGAAGAGGTGGAGGAAAAGAGAGAAGCAAGAGAGAGGAGGAAGAGAGAGGAGGAAGAGAGAGGAGGAAGAGAGAGGAAAATAGAGAGGAGGAAAAGAGAGGAGGAAGAGAGAGGGGGAAGAGAGAGGAGGAAGAGAGAGGAAGAGGAGAGAGGAGGAAGAGAGAGTAAGAGGAGAGAGTAGGAAGAGAGAGGAGGAAGAGACAGGAAAATGAGAGAGGAGGAAGAGAGAGAAGGATGATAGAGGAGGAAATGAGAGGAGGAAGAGAGAGGAGGAAGAGAGTGGAGAAGGAGTGAGGAGAAGAGAGAGGAGGAAGAGAGAGGAAGAGGAAAGAGGAGGAAGACAGAGGAGGAAAGAGAGGAGGAACAGAGAGGAAGAGGAGAGAGGATGAAGAGAGAGGGGAAGAGAGAGGAGGAAGAGAGAGAGGGAGAGAGAGTGTAGGAGGAGAGAGGAGGAAGAGAGAGGAGGAAGAGAGAGGAAGAGGAAGAGGAGGAAGAGAGAGGAGAAGAGAGTGAAGGAAGAGAGAGGAAGAGGAGAGAGGAGGAAAGAAAGGAGGAAGAGAGAGGTAAAGGAAAGTGTAGGAAGAGGTGGAGGAAAAGAGAAGAGGAAGAGAGAGGAGGAAGAGAGAGAGGAGGAGAGAGAGAGGAGGAAGAGAGACGAGGAAGAGAGAGGAAGAATAGGGAGGAGGAAAAGAGAGGAGGAAGAGAGAGGGGGAAGAGAGAGGTGGAAGAGGAGAGGAGGAAGAGAGAAGAAGAGGAGAGAGGAGGAGGAGAGTGGAGGAAGAGAGAGGAAGAGGAGAGAGGAGGAAGAGAGAGGAAGAAGAGAGAGGAAGAGGAGAGAGGAAGAAGAGAGAGGAGGAAGAGCGAGGAGGAAGAGAGAGGAGGAAGAGAGAGGAAGAGGAAAGAGGAGGAAGACAGAGGAGGAAAAAGGAGGAGGAACAGAGAGGAAGAGGAGAGAGGATGAAGAGAGTGGAGGAAGAGAGAAGAGGAAGAGAGATGAAGAGGAGAGAGGAGGAGCAGAGAGGAGGAAGAGAGAGGAGGAAGAGAGAGAGTAGGAGGAGAGTGGAGGAAGAGAGAGGAGGAAGAGAGAGGAGGAAGAGAGAGGAGGGAGAGGGATGAAGAGGTGAAAGGAGGAAGAGAGAGGAAAAGGAGAGAGGAGGAATAGAGAGGAGGAAGAGAGAGGCGGAAGAGAGAGGAGGATGAGAGAGGAGGAAAAGAGAGGATGAAGAGAGAGTTGGAAGAGAGAGAAAGAGGAGAGAGGAGAAGGAGAGATGAGGAAGAGAGAGGAAGAGGAGAGAGAGGAAGAGAGATGAGGAAGAAATAGGAAAAGAAGAGAGGAGGAGGTGAGAGGGGGAAGAGAGAGGAATGGGAGAGAGGAGGAAAGGAGAGGAGGAAGAGAGAGGAGGAAGTGAGAGGAGGAAGAGAGAGGAAGAGGAGAGAGGTGGAAGAGAGAGGAGGAAGAGCGAGGATTAAGAGAGAGGAGGAAGAGAGAGGAAGATTAAAGAGGAGGAAGAGAGAGGAGGAAAAGGGAGTAGGAAAAGAGTGGAAGAGGAGAGAGGATGAAGAGAGAGGAGGAAGAGAGAGGAGATAGAGAGAGGAGAAAGAGAGAGGAAGAGGAGAAAGGAGGAAGAGAGAAGAGGAAGAGAGAGGAGGAAGAGAGAGGAGGAAGGGTGAGGAGGATGAAGAGGAGGAAATGAGAGGAGAAGAGAGAGGAGGAAGAGAGAGGAGGATGAGAGAGGAGGAAAGAGAGGATGAAGAGAGAGTTGGAAGAGAGAGAAAGAGGAGAGAGGAGAAGGAGAGATGAGGAAGAGAGAGGAAGAGGAGAGAGGAGGTGGAGAGAGGAGGAAGAAATAGGAATAGAAGAGAGGAGGAGGAGAGACGACGAAGAGAGAGGAATGTGAGAGAGGAGGAAAAGAGAGGAGTAAGAGAGAGGAAGAGGTGAGAGTAGGATGAGAGAGGAGGAAGAGAGAGGAGGAAGAGAGAGGAGGATTAGAGATGAAAAGAAGAGAGGAGGAGGAGAGCGGAGGAAGAGAGAGGAAGGGGAGAGTGGAGGAAAAGAGAGAAGGAAGAGGAGAGTAGGAAGAGAGTGGACGAAGATAGAGAGTAGGAGGAGAGAGGTGGAAGACAGAGGAGGAAGTAGAGGAGGGAGAGAGGAGGAGGAAGAGAGAGGAAAAGGAGAGAGGAGGAAGAGGTGGAGGAAAAGAGACTAGAAAGAGAGAGGAGGAAGAGAGAGCAGGAAAAGAGAGGAGGAAGAGAGAGGAAGAATGAGAGAGTAGGAAGAGAGAGGGAGAGAGAGGAAAAATGAGAGAGGAGGAGAAAGAGAGGAAAGGAAAGATGAAAAAGAGGTGGAGGAAAAGAGAGAAGGAAGATAGAGGAGGAAGAGAGAGAGGAGGAATAGAGAGAATTGGAGGAGAGAGCAGGAAGAGAGAGGAGGAAGAGAGAGGAGGAAGAGAGAGGAGAGAGAGGGAGAAGAGGAGAAATGAGGAAGAGAGAGGAAAAGGAGAGAGGAGGAATAGAGATGGGGAAGAGAGAGGAGGAAGAGAGAGGAGGAAAAGAGAGGAGGAAAAGACAGGAGGAAGAGAGAGGAGTAAGAGAGAGGAGGAAGAGAGAGGAGGAAGACTGAGGAGGAAGAAAGAGGAAGAGGAGGGAGGAGGAAAAGAGAGGAGGAAAAGAGAGGAGGAAGAGAGAGGAAGAGGAGAGAGTAGGAAGAGAGAGGAGGAAGAGAGAGGAAAATGAGAGAGGATGAAGAGAGAGGAAAAGGAGAGAGGAGGAAGAGGTGGGAGGAAGAGAAGAGGAAGAGAGAGGAGGAAGAGAGAGGAGGAAGAGAGAGGAGGAAGAGAGAGGAGGAAGAGAGAGGAAAAGGAGAGAGGAGGAAAAGACAGGAGGAGGTGAGAGGAGGAAGAGAGAGGAGGAAGAGAGATGAGGGAGAGGAGGGAAGAGAGAGGAAAAGAGAGGAGAAAGAGAGAGGAGGAAGAGGAGGAGAGAGATGAGAGGAGTAAGAGAGAGGAGAAAGTGTGAGGAGGAAGAGAGAGGAGGAAGAGTGAGGAAGAGGAGAGAGGAGGTGGAGAGAGGAGGAAGAAAGAGGAATAGAAGAGAGGAGGAGGAGAGGAGGAGGAAGAGAGAGGAATGTGAGAGAGGAGGAAAAGAGAGGAGGAAGAGAGAGTAAGAGGAGAGAGTAGGAAGAGAGAGGAGGAAGAGAGAGGAGGAAGAGAGAGGAAGAGGAAGAGAGAGTAGGAGGAGGGAGGAGAAGAGAGAGGAGGATGTAAAGGAGGGAGAGAGAGGAGGAAGAGAGAGGGAAGAGGAGAGAGGAGGAAGAGTGAGGAAGAGGAGAAAGGAGGAATAGAGAGGAAAAAGTGAGAGAGGAGGCATACAGAGGAGAAAGAGAGAGGAGGAAGAGAGAGAAGGAGGAGAGAGGAGGAAAATGAGGAGGAAGAGAAAGGAGGAATAGAGAGGAGGAATAGAGAGGAGGAAGAGAGAGGAGGAAGAGAGAGGAAAATGAGAGAGGAGGAAGAGAGAGGAAAAGGAGAGAGGAGGAAGAGGTGGAGGAAAAGAGACTAGAAGAGAGAGGAGGAAGAGAGAGCAAGAAAAGAGAGGAGGAAGAGAGAGGAAGATGAGAGAGTAGGAAGAGAGAGGAGGAAGAGCGAGGAAAAAATGAGAGAGGAGGAAAAGAGAGGAAAAGGAAAGATGAAAAAGAGGTGGAGAAAAGAGAGAAGGAAGATAGAGGAGGAAGAGAGAGGAGGAATAGAGAGAATTGGAGGAGAGAGCAGGAAGAGAGAGGAGGAAGAGAGAGGAGGAAGAGAGAGGAGAGAGAGGGAGAAGAGGAGAAATGAGGAAGAGGAGAGGAAAGGAGAGAGGAGGAATAGAGATGGGGAAGAGAGAGGAGGAAGAGAGAGGAGGAAAAGAGAGGAGGAAAAGACAGGAGGAAGAGAGAGGAGTAGAGAGAGGAGGAAGAGAGAGGAGAAGACTGAGGAGGAAGAAAGAGGAAGAGGAGGGAGGAGGAAAAGAGAGGAGGGAAAAGAGAGGAGGAAGAGAGAGGAAGAGGAGAGAGTAGGAAGAGAGAGGAGGAAGAGAGAGGAAAATGAGAGAGGATGAAGAGAGAGGAAAAGGAGAGAGGAGGAAGAGGGTGGAGGAAAAGAGAAGAGGAAGAGAGAGGAGGAAGAGAGAGGAGGAAGAGAGAGGAGGAAGAGAGAGGAGGAAGAGAGAGGAAAAGGAGAGAGGAGGAAAAGAGAGGAGGAGGTGAGGAGAGAGGAAGGAGAGAGGAAGAGAGATGAGGGAGAGGAGGAAGAGAGAGGAAAAGAGAGGAGAAAGAGAGAGGAGGAAGAGAGAGAAGGAGGAGAGAGGAGCAAAAGAGAGGAGGAAGAGAAAGGAGGAATAGAGAGGAGGAATAGAGAGGAGGAAGAGAGAGGAAGAGGAGAGATGAAGAAGAGAAAGGAGGAAGAAAGAGGAAAAGTAGAGAAGTGGAGGAGAGAGGAGGAAGAGAGAGGAATGGGAGAGAGGAGGAAAAGAGAGGAGGAAGAGAGTGGAGGAAGAGAGAGGACGAGGAGAGAGGAGGAAGAAAGAGGAGGAAGAGAGAGGAGGAAGAGAGAGACGGAAGAGAGAGAAAAAGGAGAGTGGAGGAAGAGAGAGAAGGAAAAGGGAGGAGGAACATAGAGGAAGAGGAGAGAGGAGGAAGAAAGAGGAGGAAGATAGAGGAGGAAGAGAGGAAGAGGAGAGAGGAGGAGGAGAGAGGAGGAAGAGAGAGGAGGAATAGAGAGGACGAAGAGAGAGGAGGAAGAGAGAGGAAGTGGAGAGAGGAGGAGAGAGAGGAGGAAGAGTGAGGAAGAGGAGAAAGGTGGAATAGAGAGGAAAAGGAGAGAGGAGGAATACAGAGAAAGAGAGAGGAGGAAGAGAGCGAAGGAGGAGAGAGGAGGAAAAGAGAGGAGGAAGAAAAAGGAGGAAGAGAGAGGAGGAAAAGAGAGAGGAGGAGGAGAGAGGAGGAAGAGAGAGGAGGAAGAGAGAGGAAAAGGAGAGAGGAGGAAAAGAGAGAAGGAAGAGAGAGGAGGAAGAGAGAGGACGAATAGAGCGGAAAAGGAGATAGGAGGAAAAGAGAGGAGGAAGAGAGAGGAAGAGGATAGAAGAGGAAGAGAGAGGAGGAAAAGAGATGAGGAACAGAGAGGAAGAGGAGAGATGAGGAAGAGAGAGGAGGAAGAGAGAGGAGGAAGAAAGAGGAGGGAGAGGGAGGAGGAAGAGAGACGAATAGGAGAGAGGATGAGGAGAGAGGAGGAAAAGAGAGGATGAAGAGAGAGGAGGAAGAGAGAGGAGGAAGAGAGAGGAAGAGGAGAGAGTAGGAAGAGAGAGGAGGAAGAGAGAGGAAGAGGAGAGAGTAGGAAGAGAGAGGAGGAAGAGAGAGGAGGAAGAGAGACGAGGAAGAGAGAGGAAGAGGAGAGAGGAGGAAGAGAGAGGAAAAGGAGAGAGGAGGAAGAGGTGGAGGAAAAGAGAGGAGGAAGAGAGAGGAGGAAGAGAGAGGAGGAAGAGAGAGGAAAAGGAGAGAGGAGGAAAAGAGAGGAGGAAGTGAGAATAGAAAGAGAGAGGAGGAAAAGGGAGGAGGAACAGAGAGGAAGAGGAGAGAGTAGGAAGAGAGAGGAGGAAAAGAGAGGAAAATGAGAGAGGAAGTGGAGAGAGTCGGAGGAGAGAGGATAAAGAGAGAGGAGGAAGAGGAAAGAGGAAGAGTGAGGAGGAAAAGAGAAGAAAAGGAGAGACGAGGAGGAGAGTGGAGGAAGAGAGATTAATGGGAGAGTGGAGGAACAGAGAGGAGGAAGGGAGAGGAGGAAGAGAGAGGAAGAGGAGAGAGTAGGAAGAGAGAAGAGGAAGAGAGAGTAAAATGAGAGAGAAGGAAGAGAGAGGAAGAGGAGAGAGGAGGAAGAGAGAGGAGGAAGAGAGAGGAGGAAGAGAGAGGAGGAAGAGTGAGGAAGAGGAGAGAGGAGGTGGAGAGAGGAGGAAGAGAGAGGAAGACGAAATAGGAGGAAGAGACAGGAGGAAGAAAGAGGAATAGAAGAGAGGAGGAGGAGAGAGGAGGAAGAGAGAGGAATGTGAGAGAGGAGGAAGAGAGAGGAGGAAGAGAGAGGAAAATGAGAGAGGAGGAAGAGAGAGGAAAATGAGAGAGGAGGAAGAGAGAGGAAGAGGAGAGAGTAGGAAGAGAGAGGAGGAAGAGAGAGGTGGTAGAGAGAGGAGGAAGAGAGAGGAGGATTAGAGATGAAAAGAAGAGAGGAGGAGGAGAGAGCAGGAAGAGAAAGGAAGGGGAGAGTGGAGGAAAAGAGAGAAGGAAGAGAGAGGAGGAAGAGAGAGGACGAAGAGAGAGGAAAAGGAGAGAGGAGGAAAAGAGAGGAGGAAGAGAGAGCAAGAGGAGAGAAGAGGAAGAGAGAGGAGGAAAAGAGATGAGGAACACAGAGGACGATTAGAGAGGAGGAAGAGAGAGGAGGAAGAGAGAGGAGGAAGAGAGATTGTAGGAGGAGAGAGGAGGAAGAAAGAGGAGGAAGAGAGAGGAATAGGAGAGAGGAGGAGGAGAGAGGAGGAAGAGTGAGGAGGAAGAGAGAGGAGGAAGAGAGAGGAAGAGGAGAGAGGAGGAAGAGAGAGGAGGAAGAGAGAGGAGGAAGAGAGAGGAGGAAGAGAGAGGAGAGAGAGGGAGGAAAAGGAGAGAGGAGGAAGAGAGAGGAAAAGGAGAGAGGAGGAAGAGAGAGGAGGAAGAGAGAGGACGAAGAGAGAGGAAAAGGAGAGAGGAGGAAAAGAGAGGGGGAAGAGAGTGGAAGAGGAGAGAAGAGAAAGAGAGAGGAGTAAAAGAGATGAGGAACAGAGGGGACGAGGAGAGAGGAGGAAGAGAGAGGAGGAACAGAGAGGAGGAAGAGAGAGAGTAGGAGGAGAGAGGAAGAAGAGAGAGGAGGAAGAGAGAGGAGGAAGAGAGAGGAGGAAGAGAGAGGAAGAGGAGAGAGGAGGAAGAGAGAGGAGGAAGAGAGAGGAGGAAGAGACAGGAGGAATAGTGAGGAAGAGGAGAAAGGAGGAAGGAGAGGAAAAGGAGAGAGGAGGAATAGAGAGGAGGAAGAGAGAGGAGGAAGAGAGAGGAGGATGAGAGAGGAGGAGGAGAGAGGAGGAAGAGAGAGGAAAAGGAAAGAGTAGGAAGAGGTGGAGGAAAAGAGAGGAGGAAGAGAGAGTAAAAGTAGAGAGGAGGAAAAGAGAGGAAATAGAGAGGAGGAAGTGAGTGGAGGAAGAGAGAGGAAGAGGAGAGAGGAGGAAGAGAGAGGAGGAAGATAGAGGAGGAAAAGAGAGGAAAAGCAGAGAGGAGGTAAATATAGGCGGAAGTGAGAGGGGGAAGAGAGAGGAGGAAAAGAGAGGAGGAACAGAGTAGAATAGGAGAGAGGAGGAAGAGAGAGGAGGAAGAGAGATGAGGAAGAGTGAGGAAGAGGAGAAAGGAGGAAGGAGAGGAAAAGGAGAGAGGAGGAATAGAGAGGAGGAAGAGAGAGGAGGAAGAGATAGGAGGATGAGAGAGGAGGAGGAGAGATGAGGAGGAGAGAGGAGGAAGAGAGAGGAAGAGGAGAGAGGAGGAGGAGAGAGGGGGAAGAAAGAGGAAAACAAGAGAGGAGGAGGAGAGAGGAGGAAGAGAGAGGAATGGGAGAGATGAGGAAAAGAGAGGAGGAAGAGTGAGGAGGAAGAGAGAGGAAGGGGACAGAGGAGGAAGAGAGAGGAGGAAGAGAGAGGAGGAAAAGAGAGGAGGAAGAGAGAGGAAGAGGAAAGAATAGGAAGAGAGAGGAGGAAGAGAGAGGAAAATGAGAGAGGAGGAAGAGGTGGAGGAAAAGAGAGGAGGAAGAGAGAGGAGGAAGAGAGAGGAGGAAGAGAGAGGAAAAGGAGAGAGGAGGAAAAGAGAGGAGGAAGTGAGAATAGAAAGAGAGAGGAGGAAAAGGGAGGAGGAACAGAGAGGAAGAGGAGAGAGTAGGAAGAGAGAGGAGGAAAAGAGAGGAAAATGAGAGAGGAAGTGGAGAGAGTCGGAGGAGAGAGGATAAAGAGAGAGGAGGAAGAGGAAAGAGGAAGAGTGAGGAGGAAAAGAGAAGAAAAGGAGAGGCGAGGAGGAGAGTGGAGGAAGAGAGATTAATGGGAGAGTGGAGGAACAGAGAGGAGGAAGGGAGAGGAGGAAGAGAGAGGAAGAGGAGAGAGTAGGAAGAGAGAAGAGGAAGAGAGAGTAAAATGAGAGAGAAGGAAGAGAGAGGAAGAGGAGAGAGGAGGAAGAGAGAGGAGGAAGAGAGAGGAGGAAGAGAGAGGAGGAAGAGTGAGGAAGAGGAGAGAGGAGGTGGAGAGAGGAGGAAGAGAGAGGAAGACGAAATAGGAGGAAGAGACAGGAGGAAGAAAGAGGAATAGAAGAGAGGAGGAGGAGAGAGGAGGAAGAGAGAGGAATGTGAGAGAGGAGGAAGAGAGAGGAGGAAGAGAGAGGAAAATGAGAGAGGAGGAAGAGAGAGGAAAATGAGAGAGGAGGAAGAGAGAGGAAGAGGAGAGAGTAGGAAGAGAGAGGAGGAAGAGAGAGGAGGTAGAGAGAGGAGGAAGAGAGAGGAGGATTAGAGATGAAAAGAAGAGAGGAGGAGGAGAGAGCAGGAAGAGAAAGGAAGGGGAGAGTGGAGGAAAAGAGAGAAGGAAGAGAGAGGAGGAAGAGAGAGGACGAAGAGAGAGGAAAAGGAGAGAGGAGGAAAAGAGAGGAGGAAGAGAGAGGAAGAGGAGAGAAGAGGAAGAGAGAGGAGGAAAAGAGATGAGGAACACAGAGGACGATTAGAGAGGAGGAAGAGAGAGGAGGAAGAGAGAGGAGGAAGAGAGATTGTAGGAGGAGAGAGGAGGAAGAAAGAGGAGGAAGAGAGAGGAATAGGAGAGAGGAGGAGGAGAGAGGAGGAAGAGTGAGGAGGAAGAGAGAGGAGGAAGAGAGAGGAAGAGGAGAGAGGAGGAAGAGAGAGGAGGAAGAGAGAGGAGGAAGAGAGAGGAGGAAGAGAGAGGAGAGAGAGGGAGGAAAAGGAGAGAGGAGGAAGAGAGAGGAAAAGGAGAGAGGAGGAAGAGAGAGGAAGAAGAGAGAGGACGAAGAGAGAGGAAAAGGAGAGAGGAGGAAAAGAGAGGGGGAAGAGAGTGGAAGAGGAGAGAAGAGAAAGAGAGAGGAGTAAAAGAGATGAGGAACAGAGGGGACGAGGAGAGAGGAGGAAGAGAGAGGAGGAACAGAGAGGAGGAAGAGAGAGAGTAGGAGGAGAGAGGAAGAAGAGAGAGGAGGAAGAGAGAGGAGGAAGAGAGAGGAGGAAGAGAGAGGAAGAGGAGAGAGGAGGAAGAGAGAGGAGGAAGAGAGAGGAGGAAGAGACAGGAGGAATAGTGAGGAAGAGGAGAAAGGAGGAAGGAGAGGAAAAGGAGAGAGGAGGAATAGAGAGGAGGAAGAGAGAGGAGGAAGAGAGAGGAGGATGAGAGAGGAGGAGGAGAGAGGAGGAAGAGAGAGGAAAAGGAAAGAGTAGGAAGAGGTGGAGGAAAAGAGAGGAGGAAGAGAGAGTAAAAGTAGAGAGGAGGAAAAGAGAGGAAATAGAGAGGAGGAAGTGAGTGGAGGAAGAGAGAGGAAGAGGAGAGAGGAGGAAGAGAGAGGAGGAAGATAGAGGAGGAAAAGAGAGGAAAAGCAGAGAGGAGGTAAATATAGGCGGAAGTGAGAGGGGGAAGAGAGAGGAGGAAAAGAGAGGAGGAACAGAGTAGAATAGGAGAGAGGAGGAAGAGAGAGGAGGAAGAGAGATGAGGAAGAGTGAGGAAGAGGAGAAAGGAGGAAGGAGAGGAAAAGGAGAGAGGAGGAATAGAGAGGAGGAAGAGAGAGGAGGAAGAGATAGGAGGATGAGAGAGGAGGAGGAGAGATGAGGAGGAGAGAGGAGGAAGAGAGAGGAAGAGGAGAGAGGAGGAGGAGAGAGGGGGAAGAAAGAGGAAAACAAGAGAGGAGGAGGAGAGAGGAGGAAGAGAGAGGAATGGGAGAGATGAGGAAAAGAGAGGAGGAAGAGTGAGGAGGAAGAGAGAGGAAGGGGACAGAGGAGGAAGAGAGAGGAGGAAGAGAGAGGAGGAAAAGAGAGGAGGAAGAGAGAGGAAGAGGAAAGAATAGGAAGAGAGAGGAGGAAGAGAGAGGAAAATGAGAGAGGAGGAAGAGGTGGAGGAAAAGAGAGGAGGAAGAGATAGAAAGAGGAGATAGTAGGAAGAGAGAGTAGGAAGAGAGAGGAGGAAGAGAGAGGAGGAAGAGAGAGGATGAAGAGAGAGGAAGAGGAGAGAGGAGGGAGAGAGAGGAGGATTAGAGATGAAAAGAAGAGAGGAGGAGGAGAGAGGAGGAAGAGAGAGGAAGGGGAGAGTGGAGGAAAAGAGAGAAGGAAGAGAGAGGAGCAAGAGAGAGGGCGAAGAGAGAGGAAAAGGAGAGAGGAGGAAAAGAGAGGAGGAAGAGAGAGGAGGAAGAGAGAGGAGGAAGAGAGAGAGTAGGAGGAGAGAGGAGGAGGAGAGAGGAGGAAGAGAGAGGAGGGAGAGAGAGGAGGGAGAGAGAGGAGGAAGAGAGAGGAATAGGAGAGAGGAGGAGGAGAGAGGAGGAAGAGTGAGGAGGAAGAGAGAGGAGGAAGAGAGAGGAGGAAGAGAGAGGAAGAGGAGAGAGTAGGAAGAGAGAGGAGGAAAAGGGAGGAGGAACAGAGAGGAAGAGGAGAGACGAGGAAGAGAGAGGAGGAAGAGAGAGAAAAAGGAGATAGGAGGAAAAGAGAGGTGGAAGAGAGAGGAGGTGGACAGAGGATGAAGAAATAGGAGGAAGAGAGAGGAGGAAGACTGAGGAGGAAGAAAGAGGAAGAGGATAGAGGAGGAAGAGAGGAGGAGGAGAGAGGAAAAGGAGAGAGGAGGAAGAGAGAGGAAAAGGAAAGAGTAGGAAGAGGTGGAGGAAAAGAGAGGAGGAAGAGAGAGTAAAAGTAGAGAGGAGGAAAAGAGAGGAAATGGAGAGGAGGAAGTGAGTGGAGGAAGAGAGAGGAAGAGGAGAGAGGAGGAGGAGAGAGGAGGAAGAGAGAGGAATGGGAGAGATGAGGAAAAGAGAGGAGGAAGAGTGAGGAGGAAGAGAGAGGAAGGGGACAGAGGAGGAAGAGAGAGGAGGAAGAGAGAGGAGGAAAAGAGTGGAGGTAGAGAGAGGAAGAGGAAAGAATAGGAAGAGAGAGGAGGAAGAGAGAGGAGGAGGAGAGAGGAGGAAGAGAGAGGAATGGGAGAGATGAGGAAAAGAGAGGAGGAAGAGTGAGGAGGAAGACAGAGGAAGGGGACAGAGGAGGAAGAGAGAGGAGGAAGAGAGAGGAGGAAAAGAGAGGAGGAAGAGAGAGGAAGAGGAAAGAATAGGAAGAGAGAGGAGGAAGAGAGAGGAAAATGAGAGAGGAGGAAGAGGTGGAGGAAAAGAGAGGAGGAAGAGAGAGGAGGAAGAGAGAGGAGGAAGATAGAGGAAAAGTAGAGAGAAGGAAAAGAGGAGAAAGAGAGAGGAGGAAGAGAGTGGAGGAAGAGAGAGGAAGAGGAGAGAGGAGGAAGAGAGAGGAGGAAGATAGAGGAGGAAAAGAGAGGAAAAGCAGAGAGGAGGTAAATATAGGCGGAAGTGAGAGGGGGAAGAGAGAGGAGGAAAAGAGAGGAGGAACAGAGTAGAATAGGAGAGAGGAGGAAGAGAGAGGAGGAAGAGAGATGAGGAAGAGTGAGGAAGAGGAGAAAGGAGGAAGGAGAGGAAAAGGAGAGAGGAGGAATAGAGAGGAGGAAGAGAGAGGAGGAAGAGATAGGAGGATGAGAGAGGAGGAGGAGAGATGAGGAGGAGAGAGGAGGAAGAGAGAGGAAGAGGAGAGAGGAGGAGGAGAGAGGGGGAAGAAAGAGGAAAACAAGAGAGGAGGAGGAGAGAGGAGGAAGAGAGAGGAATGGGAGAGATGAGGAAAAGAGAGGAGGAAGAGTGAGGAGGAAGAGAGAGGAAGGGGACAGAGGAGGAAGAGAGAGGAGGAAGAGAGAGGAGGAAAAGAGAGGAGGAAGAGAGAGGAAGAGGAAAGAATAGGAAGAGAGAGGAGGAAGAGAGAGGAAAATGAGAGAGGAGGAAGAGGTGGAGGAAAAGAGAGGAGGAAGAGATAGAAAGAGGAGATAGTAGGAAGAGAGAGTAGGAAGAGAGAGAGGAAGAGAGAGGAGGAAGAGAGAGGATGAAGAGAGAGGAAGAGGAGAGAGGAGGGAGAGAGAGGAGGATTAGAGATGAAAAGAAGAGAGGAGGAGGAGAGAGGAGGAAGCGAGAGGAAGGGGAGAGTGGAGGAAAAGAGAGAAGGAAGAGAGAGGAGCAAGAGAGAGGGCGAAGAGAGAGGAAAAGGAGAGAGGAGGAAAAGAGAGGAGGAAGAGAGAGGAGGAAGAGAGAGGAGGAAGAGAGAGAGTAGGAGGAGAGAGGAGGAGGAGAGAGGAGGAAGAGAGAGGAGGGAGAGAGAGGAGGGAGAGAGAGGAGGAAGAGAGAGGAATAGGAGAGAGGAGGAGGAGAGAGGAGGAAGAGTGAGGAGGAAGAGAGAGGAGGAAGAGAGAGGAGGAAGAGAGAGGAAGAGGAGAGAGTAGGAAGAGAGAGGAGGAAAAGGGAGGAGGAACAGAGAGGAAGAGGAGAGACGAGGAAGAGAGAGGAGGAAGAGAGAGAAAAAGGAGATAGGAGGAAAAGAGAGGTGGAAGAGAGAGGAGGTGGACAGAGGATGAAGAAATAGGAGGAAGAGAGAGGAGGAAGACTGAGGAGGAAGAAAGAGGAAGAGGATAGAGGAGGAAGAGAGGAGGAGGAGAGAGGAAAAGGAGAGAGGAGGAAGAGAGAGGAAAAGGAAAGAGTAGGAAGAGGTGGAGGAAAAGAGAGGAGGAAGAGAGAGTAAAAGTAGAGAGGAGGAAAAGAGAGGAAATGGAGAGGAGGAAGTGAGTGGAGGAAGAGAGAGGAAGAGGAGAGAGGAGGAGGAGAGAGGAGGAAGAGAGAGGAATGGGAGAGATGAGGAAAAGAGAGGAGGAAGAGTGAGGAGGAAGAGAGAGGAAGGGGACAGAGGAGGAAGAGAGAGGAGGAAGAGAGAGGAGGAAAAGAGTGGAGGTAGAGAGAGGAAGAGGAAAGAATAGGAAGAGAGAGGAGGAAGAGAGAGGAGGAGGAGAGAGGAGGAAGAGAGAGGAATGGGAGAGATGAGGAAAAGAGAGGAGGAAGAGTGAGGAGGAAGACAGAGGAAGGGGACAGAGGAGGAAGAGAGAGGAGGAAGAGAGAGGAGGAAAAGAGAGGAGGAAGAGAGAGGAAGAGGAAAGAATAGGAAGAGAGAGGAGGAAGAGAGAGGAAAATGAGAGAGGAGGAAGAGGTGGAGGAAAAGAGAGGAGGAAGAGAGAGGAGGAAGAGAGAGGAGGAAGATAGAGGAAAAGTAGAGAGAAGGAAAAGAGGAGAAAGAGAGAGGAGGAAGAGAGTGGAGGAAGAGAGAGGAAGAGGAGAGAGGAGAGAGAGAGAGGAGGAAGAGAGAGGAGGAAGAGAGAGAGTATTAGGAGAGAGGAGGAAGAGAGAGGAGGGAGAGGGAGGAAAAGGAGAGAGGAGGAAGAGAGAGGAAAAGGAGAGAGGAGGAATAGAGAGGAGGAAGAGAGAGGAGGAGGAAAGAGGATGAAAGGAGAGGAGGAAGAGAGAGGAGGAAGAGAGAGGAAAAGGAGAGAGAAGGAAAAGAGAGGAGGAAGAGAAAGGAGGTGGACAGAGGATGAAGAGATAGGAGGAAGAGAGAGGAGGAAGACTGAGGAGGAAGAAAGAGGAAGAGGATAGAGGAGGAAGAGAGGAGGAAGAGAGATTAAAAGGTGAGAGGAGGAAGAGAGAGGAAAAGAAAAGAGTAGGAAGAGGTGGAGGAAAAGAGAGGAGGAAGAGAGAGTAAAAGTTGAGAGGAGGAAAAGAGAGGAAAAGCAGAGAGGAGGAAAATATAGGCGGAAGTGAATGGAGGAAGAGAGAGGAGGAAAAGAGAGGAGGAACAGAGAGGAAGAGTAGAGAGGAGGAAGTGAGTGGAGGAAGAGAGAGGAAGAGGAGAGAGGAGGAAGAGAGAAGAGGAAAAGGGAGGAGGACCAGAGAGGAAGAGGAGAGAGGAGTAAGAGAGAGGAGGAGGAGAGAGGAAGAGGAGAGAGGAGGAGGAGAGAGGAGGAAGAGAGCGGAGGAAGAGAGCGGAGCAAGAGAGAGGAAGAGGAGAGAGTAGAAAGACAGAGGAGGAAGAGAGAGGAGGAGGAGAGAAGAGGAAAAGATAGGAGAAAGAGAAAGGAGGAAGAGAGAGGAGGAAGAGAGAGGAGTAAGGGAGAGGAGGAAGAGAGAGGAGGAATAGAGAGGAGGAAGAGAGAGGAGGAAGAGAGAGAAAGAGGAGAGAGGAGGAAGAGAGAGGAGGAAAAGGGAGGAGGAACAGAGAGGAAGAGGAGAGAGGAGGAGGTGAGAGGAGGAAGAGAGCGGAGGAAGAGAGAGGAAGTGGAGAGAGGAGGGAGAGAGAGGAGGAAGAGTGAGGAAGAGGAAAAGGAGGAAGAGAGAGGAAAAGGAGAGAGGAGGAATACAGAGGAGAAAGAGAGAGGAGGAAGAGAGAGAAGGGGGAGAGAGGAGGAAAAGAGAGGAGGAAGAGAAAGGAGGAAGAGAGAGGAGGAAGAGAGAGGAGGAAGAGAGAGGAAAAATAGGAGGAAAAGAGAGGAGGAAGAGAGAGGAGGAAGAGAGAGGAAGGGGACAGAGGAGGAAGAGAGAGGAGGAAGAGAGAGGAGGAAAAGAGTGGAGGTAGAGAGAGGAAGAGGAAAGAATAGGAAGAGAGAGGAGGAAGAGAGAGGAGGAGGAGAGAGGAGGAAGAGAGAGGAATGGGAGAGATGAGGAAAAGAGAGGAGGAAGAGTGAGGAGGAAGACAGAGGAAGGGGACAGAGGAGGAAGAGAGAGGAGGAAGAGAGAGGAGGAAAAGAGAGGAGGAAGAGAGAGGAAGAGGAAAGAATAGGAAGAGAGAGGAGGAAGAGAGAGGAAAATGAGAGAGGAGGAAGAGGTGGAGGAAAAGAGAGGAGGAAGAGAGAGGAGGAAGAGAGAGGAGGAAGATAGAGGAAAAGTAGACAGAAGGAAAAGAGGAGAAAGAGAGAGGAGGAAGAGAGTGGAGGAAGAGAGAGGAAGAGGAGAGAGGAGAGAGAGAGAGGAGGAAGAGAGAGGAGGAAGAGAGAGAGTATTAGGAGAGAGGAGGAAGAGAGAGGAGGGAGAGGGAGGAAAAGGAGAGAGGAGGAAGAGAGAGGAAAAGGAGAGAGGAGGAATAGAGAGGAGGAAGAGAGAGGAGGAGGAAAGAGGATGAAAGGAGAGGAGGAAGAGAGAGGAGGAAGAGAGAGGAAAAGGAGAGAGAAGGAAAAGAGAGGAGGAAGAGAAAGGAGGTGGACAGAGGATGAAGAGATAGGAGGAAGAGAGAGGAGGAAGACTGAGGAGGAAGAAAGAGGAAGAGGATAGAGGAGGAAGAGAGGAGGAAGAGAGATTAAAAGGTGAGAGGAGGAAGAGAGAGGAAAAGAAAAGAGTAGGAAGAGGTGTAGGAAAAGAGAGGAGGAAGAGAGAGTAAAAGTTGAGAGGAGGAAAAGAGAGGAAAGAGAGAGGAGGAAGTGAGTGGAGGAAGAGAGAGGAAGAGGAGAGAGGAGGAAGAGAGTGGAGGAAGAGAGAGGAGGAAAAGAGAGGAAAAGCGGAGAGGAGGAAAATATAGGCGGAAGTGAATGGAGGAAGAGAGAGGAGGAAAAGAGAGGAGGAACAGAGAGGAAGAGTAGAGAGGAGGAAGTGAGTGGAGGAAGAGAGAGGAAGAGGAGAGAGGAGGAAGAGAGAAGAGGAAAAGGGAGGAGGACCAGAGAGGAAGAGGAGAGAGGAGTAAGAGAGAGGAGGAGGAGAGAGGAAGAGGAGAGAGGAGGAGGAGAGAGGAGGAAGAGAGCGGAGGAAGAGAGCGGAGCAAGAGAGAGGAAGAGGAGAGAGTAGAAAGACAGAGGAGGAAGAGATAGGAGGAGGAGAGAAGAGGAAAAGATAGGAGAAAGAGAGAGGAGGAAGAGAGAGGAGGAAGAGAGAGGAAAAATAGGAGGAAAAGAGAGGAGGAAGAGAGAGGAGGAAGAGAGAGGAGTAAGGGAGAGGAGGAAGAGAGAGGAGGAATAGAGAGGAGGAAGAGAGAGGAGGAAGAGAGAGAAAGAGGAGAGAGGAGGAAGAGAGAGGAGGAAAAGGGAGGAGGAACAGAGAGGAAGAGGAGAGAGGAGGAGGTGAGAGGAGGAAGAGAGCGGAGGAAGAGAGAGGAAGAGGAGAGAGGAGGAAGAGAGAGGAGGAAGAGTGAGGAAGAGGAAAAGGAGGAAGAGAGAGGAAAAGGAGAGAGGAGGAATACAGAGGAGAAAGAGAGAGGAGGAAGAGAGAGAAGGGGGAGAGAGGAGGAAAAGAGAGGAGGAAGAGAAAGGAGGAAGAGAGAGGAGGAAGAGAGAGGAGGAAGAGAGAGGAAAAATAGGAGGAAAAGAGAGGAGGAAGAGAGAGGAGGAAGAGAGAGGAGTATGGGAGAGGAGGAAGAGAGAGGAGGAATAGAGAGGAGGAAGAGAGAGGAAGAGGAGAGAGGAGGAAGAGAGAGGAAGAGGAGAGAGGAGGAAGAGAGCGGAGGAAGAGAGAGGAAGAGGAGAGGCGAGGAAGAGAGATGAGGAAAAGGGAGGAGGAACAGAGAGGAAGAGGAGAGAGGAGGAAGAGAGAGGAGGAAGAGAGAGGAGGAAGAGAGAGGAAGAGGAGAGAGGAGGAAGAGAGAGGAAAAGGAGAGAGAAGGAATACAGAGGAGAAAGAGAGGAGGAAGAGAGAGAAGGAGGAGAGAGGAGGAAAAGAGAGGAGGAAGAGAGAGGAGGAAGAGAGAGGAGGAAGAGAGAGGAGGAAGTGAGAGGAAAAATAGGAGGAAAAGAGAGGAGGAAGATAGAGGAGGAAGAGAGAGGAGCAAGAGAGAGGAGGAAGAGAGGGAAGGAAGAGAGAGGAAGAGGAGAGAGGAGGAAGAGAGAGGAGGAAAAGGGAGGAGGAACAGAGAGGAAAGGAGAGAGGAGGAGGAGAGCGGAGGAAGAGGGCGAAGGAAGAGAGAGTAAGAGGAGAGAGTAGAAAGAGAGAGGAGCAAGAGAGAGGAGGAGGAGAGAGGAGGAAAAGAGAGGAGGAAGAGAGAGGAGGAAGAGAGAGGAAGAGGAGAGAGGAGGAAGAGAGAGGAGGAAAAGGGAGGAGGAACAGAGAGGAAGAGGAGAGAGGAGGAAGAGAGAGGAGGAGGAGAGAGGAGGAAGAGTGAGGAAGAGATGAGAGGAGGAAGAGAGAGGAGGAAGAGTGAGGAAGAAGAGAAAGGAGTAAGAGAGAGGAAAATGAGAGAGGAGGAATACAGAGGAGAAAGAGAGGAGGAAGAGAGAGAAGGAGGAGAGAGGAGGAAAAGAGAGGAGGAAGAGAAAGGAGGAAGAGAGTGGAGGAAGAGAGAGGAGGAAGAGAGAGGAATAATAGGAGGAAAAGAGAGGAGGAAGAGAGAGGAGGAATAGAGAGGAAGAGGAGAGATGAGGAAAAGGGAGGAGTAACAGAGAGGAAGAGGAGAGATAAGGAAGAGAGAGGAGGAAGAGAGAGGAGGGTTAGAGAGGAAGAGGAGAGAGGAGGAGGAGAGAGGAGGAAGAGAGAGGAAGAGGAGAGAGGAGGAATAGAGAGGAGGAAAAGGGAGGAGGAACAGAGAGGAAGAGGAGAGAGGAGGAAGAGAGAGGAGGAAAAGGAGGAGGAACAGAGAGGAAGAGGAGAGAGGAGGAAGAGAGAGGAGGAAGAGAGAGTAAGAGGAGAGAGGGGGAGGAGAGAGGAGGAAGAGAGCGGAGGAAGAGAGAGGAAGATGACAGAGTAGAATTAGAGAGGAGGAAGAGAGAGGAGGAGGAGAGAGGAGGAAAAGAGAGGAGAAAGAGAGAGGAGGAAAAGAAATAGGAAGAGAAAGGAGGAAGAGAGAGGAGGAAGAGAGAGGAGGAAGAGAGAGGAAAAATAGGAGGAAAAGAGCGGAGGAAGAGAGAGGAGGAAGAGAGAGGAGGAAGAGAGAAGAGGAAGAGAGAGGAGGAAGAGTGAGGAAGAAGAGAAAGGAGGAAGAGAGAGGAAAGGAGAGAGGAGGAATACAGAGGAGAAAGAGAGGAGGAAGAGAGAGAAGGAGGAGAGAGGAGGAAAAGACAGGAGGAAGAGAGAGTAAGAGGTGAGAGGAGGAGGAGAGGCGAGGAAGAGAGCGGAGGAAGAGAGAGGAAGATGAGAGAGTAGAATTAGAGAGGAGGAAGAGAGAGGAGGAGGAGAGAGGAGGAACAGAGAGGAGAAAGAGAGAGGAGGAAAAGAGAGAGGAAGAGAAATGAGGAAGAGAGAGGAGGAAGAGAGAGGAGGAAGAGAGAGGAAAAATAGGAGGAACAGAGAGGAAGAGGAGAGAGGAGGAGGAGAGAGGATGAAGAGAGAAGAGGAAGAGAGAGGAGGAAGAGAGAGAAGGAAGAGAGAGAAGGAAGAGAGAGGAAGAGGAGAGAGGAGGAAGAGAGAGGAGGAAAAGGGAGGAGGAACAGAGAGGAAGAGGAGAGAGGAGGAAGAGTGAGGAGGAAGAGAGAGGAAGAGGAGAGAGGAGGAAGAGAGAGGAGGAAAAGGGAGGAGGAACAGAGAGGAAGAGGAAAGAGGAGGAATAGAGCGGAGGAAGAGAGAGGAAGATGAGAGAGTAGAATTAGAGAGGAGGAAGAGAGAGGAAGAGGAGAGAGGAGGAAGAGAGAGGAAGAGAAGAGAGGAGGAAGAGAGAGGAGGAAAAGGGAGGAGGAACAGAGAGGAAAGGAGAGAGGAGGAGGAGAGAGAAGGAAGAGAGCGTAGGAAGAGAGAGGAAGAGGAGAGAGTAGAAAGAGAGAGGAGCAAGAGAGAGGAGGAGAGAGGAGGAAAAGAGAGGAGGAAGAGAGAGGAGGAAGAGAGAGGAAGAGGAGAGAGGAGGTGGAGAGAGGAGGAAGAGAGAGGAAGAGGAGAGAGGAGGAAGAGAGAGGAGGAAAAGGGAGGAGGAACAGAGAGGAAGAGGAGAGAGGAGGAAGAGAGAGGAGGAAGAGTGAGGAAGAAGAGAAAGGAGGAAGAGTGTGGAAAAGGAGAGAGGAGGAATACAGAGGAGAAAGAGAGGAGGAAGAGAGAGAAGGAGGAGAGAGGAGGAAAAGAGAGGAGGAAGAGAAAGGAGGAAGAGAGAGGAGGAAGAGAGAGGAGGAACAGAGAGGAAAATAGCAGGAAAAGAGAGGAGGAAGAGAGAGGACGAAGAGAGAGGAAGACGACAGAGGAGGAGGAGAGAGGAAGAGGAGAGAGGAGGAAGAGAGAGGAGAAAAAGGAGGAGGAACAGAGAGGAATAGGAGAGAGGAGGAAGAGAGAGGAGGAAGAGAAAGGAGGAATAGAGAGGAAGATGAGAGAGGAGGAGGAGAGAGGAGGAATAGAGAGGAGGCAGAGAATGGAGGAAGAGAGAGGAGGAAGAAAGAGGAGGAAGAGAGAGGAAAAATAGGAGGAAAAGAGAGAAGGAAGAGAGAGGAGGAAGAGAGAGGAAGACGAGAGAGGAGGAAGAGAGAGGAGGAAAAGGGAGGAGGAACAGAGAGGAAGAGGAGAGAGGAGGAAGAGAGAGGAGGAAGAGAGAGGAAGAGGAGAGAGGAGGAGGAGAGAGGAGGAAGAGAGCGGAGGAAGAGAGAGGAGGAAGAGAGAGGAGGAGGAGAGAGGAGGAAAAGATAGGAGAAAGAGAGAGGAGGAAGAGAGAGGAGGAAGAGAGAGGAGGAAGAGAGTGGAAAATAGGAGGAAAAGGGAGGAGGAAGAGAGAGGAGGAAGAGAGAGGAGTAAGGGAGAGGAGGAAGAGAGAGGAGGAATAGAGGGTTTGGAAAAGAGAGAAGGAAGAGAGAGAAAGAGTAGAGAGGAGGAAGAGAGAGGAGGAAAATGAAGGAGGAACAGAGAGGAATAGGAGAGAGGAGGAGGTGAGAGGAGGAAGAGAGCCGAGGAAGAGAGAGGAAGAGGAGAGAGGACGAGGAGAGAGAAGGAAGAGAGAGGAAGAGAGAGAGGAGGAAGAGAGAGGAGGAAGAGAGAGGAAGAGGAGAGAGGAGGAGGAGAGAGGAAAAATAGGAGGAAAAGAGAGGAGGAAGAGAGAGGAGGAAAAGAGAGGAGGAAGAGAGAGGAGGAGGAGAGAGGAGGAAAAGAGAGGAGGAAAAGAGAGTAGAAAGAGAGAGGAGGAAGAGAGAGGAGGAAGAGAGAGGAGGAAGAGAGAGGAAGAAAAGATAGGAGGAAGAGAGAGGAAGATGAGAGAGTAGGAAGAGAGAGGAGGAAGAGAGAGGATAATGAGAGAGGAGGAAGAGAGTGTAAAATGAGAGAGGAGGAAGAGGTGGAGGAAAAGATAGAAGGAAGAGAGAGGAGGAAGAGAGAGGAGGAAGAGAGAGGAGGAAGAGAGAGGAAGAGGAGAGAGGAGGAAGAGAGTGGAAAAGAAGAGAGGAGGAATAGAGAGGGGGAAGAGAGAGGAGGAAGAGAGAGGAAGAGGAGAGAGGAGGAACAGAGAGGAGGAAGAGAGAGGAGGAAGAGAGAGGAAGAGGAGAGAGGAGGAAAAGAGAGGAGGAAGAGAGCAGAGGAAAAGAGAGTAGGAAGAGAGAGGAGGAAGAGAGACGAAAATGAGAGAGGAGGAAGAGAGAGGAAAATGAGAGAGGAGGAAGAGGTGGAGGAATAGATAGAAGGAAGAGAGAGGACGAAGAGAGTAGGAAGAGAGAGGAGGAAGAGAGAAGAAGAGTAGAGAGGAGGAAGAGAGAGGAAAAGAAGAGAGGAGGAATAGAGAGGGGGAAGAGAGAGGAGGGAGAGAGAGGAACAGGAGAGAGGAGGAAGAAAGAGGAGGAAGAGAGAGGAGGAAGAGAGAGGAAGAGGCTAGAGGAGGAAAAGAGAGGAGGAATAGAGAGGAGGAAAAGAGAGGAGGAAGAGAGGAGGGAGAGGGAGAAGAGGAGAAATGAGGAAGAGAGAGGAAAAGGAGAGAGGAGGAATACAGATGAGGAAGAGAGAGGAGGAAGAGAGGGGAGGATGAGAGAGGAGGAAAAGAGAGGAGGAAGAGAGAGGAGGAAGAGAGAGGAGGAAGAGAGAGGAGGAAGAGAGAGGAAAAATAGAGAGGAGGAAAAGAGAGGAGGAAGAGAGAGGCGGAAGAGAGAGGAGGAAGAGAGAGGAGGAAGAGAGAGGAGGAAGAGAGGGGAAGAGGAGAGGGGAGGAGGAGAGAGGAGGAAGAGAGAGGAAGATGAGGGAGGAGGAATAGAGAGGAGGAAGAGAGAGGAGGAAAATAGAGGAGGAGGAGAGAGGAGGAAAAGAGAGGAGGAAGAGACAGGTGGAAGAGAGAGGAGGAAGAGAGAAGAAGAGGAGAGAGGAGGACGAGAGAGGAGTAAGAGAGAGGAAGAGGAGAGAGGAGGAAGGGAGATGAGGAAGAAAGAGGAAAAGAAGAGAGGAGGAGGAGAGAGGAGGAAAAGAGAGGAATGGGAGAGAGGAGGAAAAGAGAGGAGTAAGAGAGTGGAGGAAGAGAGAGGAGGAAGAGAGAGGAGGAAGAGAGAGGAAGAGGAGAGAGGAGGAAGAGAGAGGATGAAAAGTGAGGAAGAGGAGAAAGGAGGAAGAGAGAGAAGGAAGAGAGAGGAGGAATAGAGAGAAGGGTGATAGAGGAGGAAATGAGAGGAGGAAGAGAGAGGAAGAGGAGAGAGAAGTAGGAGATAGGAGAAAGAGAGAGGAGGAAGAGAGAGGAGGAAGAGAGATGTGGAAGAGAGAGGAGGAGGAGGGAGGAGGAAAAGAGAGGAGGAAGAGAGAGGAGGAAGAGAGAGGAGGAAGAGAGAGGAGGAAGAGAGAGGAAGAGGGGAGAGGAGGAGGATAGAGGAGGAAGAGAGAGGAGGATGAGAGAGGAGGAAAAGAGAGGAGGAAGAGAGAGGGGGAAGAGAGAGGAGGAAGAGGGAGGGGGAAGAGAGAGGATGAAGAGAGAGGAGGAAGAGAAGGAAAAATAGAGAGGAGGAAAAGAGAGGAGGAAGAGAGAGGGGGAAGAGAGTGGGGGAAGAGAGGAACAGGAGAGAGGAGGAAGAGAGAGGAGGAAGAGAGAGGAAGATGAGAGAGTAGGAAGAGAGAGGAGGAAGAGAGAGGAAAATGAGAGAGGAGGAAGAGAGAGGAAAATGAGAGAGGAGGAAGATAGAGGAGGAGGAGAGAGGAGGAAAAGAGAGGAGGAAGAGAGAGGAGGAAGAGACAGGAGGAAGAGAGAGGAGGAAGAGAGAAGAAGAGGAGAGAGGAGGAGGAGAGAGGAGGAAGAGAGAGGAAGAGGAGAGAGGAGGAAGGGAGATGGGAAGAAAGAGGAAAAGAAGAGAGGAGGAGGAGAGAGGAGGAAAAGAGAGGAATGGGAGAGAGGAGGAAAAGAGAGGAGAAAGAGAGAGGAGGAAGAGAGAGGAGGAAGAAGGAGGAAGAGGAGAGAGGAGGAAGAGAGAGGAAAAGGAGAGAGGAGGAAGAGGTGGAGGAAAAGATAGAAGGAAGAGAGAGAAGGAAGAGAGAGGAGGAAGAGAGAGGAAGAGGAGAGAGGAGGAAAAGAGAGGAGGAAGAGAGCGGAGGAAAAGAGAGTAGGAAGAGAGAGGAGGAAGAGAGACGAAAATGAGAGAGGAGGAAGAGAGAGGAAAAGTAGAGAGGAGGAAGAGGTGGAGGAAAAGGTAGAAGGAAGAGAGAGGAGGAAGAGAGTAGGAAGAGAGAGGAGGATGAGAAAAGAAGAGGAGAGAGGAGGAAGAGAGAGGAAAAGAAGAGAGGAGGAATAGAGAGGGGGAAGAGAGAGGAGGGAGAGAGAGGAAGAGGAGAGAGAAGGAAGAGAGAGGAGGAAGAGAGAGGAGGAAGAGAGAGGAAGAGGCTAGAGGAGGAAAAGAGAGGAGGAAGAGAGAGGAGGAAAAGAGAGGGGGAAGAGAGTTGAGGAAGAGAGAGGAGGAAGAGAGAGGAAAAATAGAGAGGAGGAAAAGAGAGGAGGAAGAGAGAGGAGGAAGAGAGAGGAGGAAATGAGAGGAGGAAGAGATAGGAAGAGGAGAGAGTAGGAAGAGAAAGGAGGAAGAGACAGGAAAATGAGAGATGAGGAAGAGAGAGGAAAAGGAGAGAGGAGGAAGAGGTGGAGGAAAAGAGAGGAGGAAGAGAGAGGAGGAAGAGAGAGGAAAAATAGAGAAGAGGAAAAGAGAGGAGGAAGATAGAGGGGGAAGAGAGAAGAGGAAGAGAGAGGCGGAAGAGAGTGGAGGAAGAGAGAGGAAGAGGAGAGAGGAGGAAGAGAGAGGAGGAAGAGAGAGGAGGAAAAGATAGGACGAAGAGAGAGGAAGATGAGAGAGTAGGAAGAGAGAGGAGGAAGAGAGAGGATAATGAGAGAGGAGGAAGAGAGAGGAAAAGGAGAGAGGAGGAAGAGGTGGAGGAAAAGATAGAAGGAAGAGAGAGGAGGAAGAGAGAGGAGGAAGAGAGAGGAGGAAGAGAGAGGAGGAAGAGAGGAAGAGGAGAGAGGAGGAACAGAGAGGAGGAAGAGAGAGGAGGAAGAGAGAGGAGGAAGAGAGAGGAAGAGGAGAGAGGAGGAAAAGAGAGGAGGAAGAGAGCGGAGGAAAAGAGAGTAGGAAGAGAGAGGAGGAAGAGAGAGGAAGAGGAGAGAGTAGGAAGAGAGAGGAGGAAGAGAGAGGAGGAAGAGAGACGAGGAAGAGAGAGGAAGAGGAGAGAGGAGGAAGAGAGAGGAAAAGGAGAGAGGAGGAAGAGGTGGAGGAAAAGAGAGGAGGAAGAGAGAGGAGGAAGAGAGAGGAGGAAGAGAGAGGAAAAGGAGAGAGGAGGAAAAGAGAGGAGGAAGTGAGAATAGAAAGAGAGAGGAGGAAAAGGGAGGAGGAACAGAGAGGAAGAGGAGAGAGTAGGAAGAGAGAGGAGGAAAAGAGAGGAAAATGAGAGAGGAAGTGGAGAGAGTCGGAGGAGAGAGGATAAAGAGAGAGGAGGAAGAGGAAAGAGGAAGAGTGAGGAGGAAAAGAGAAGAAAAGGAGAGACGAGGAGGAGAGTGGAGGAAGAGAGATTAATGGGAGAGTGGAGGAACAGAGAGGAGGAAGGGAGAGGAGGAAGAGAGAGGAAGAGGAGAGAGTAGGAAGAGAGAAGAGGAAGAGAGAGTAAAATGAGAGAGAAGGAAGAGAGAGGAAGAGGAGAGAGGAGGAAGAGAGAGGAGGAAGAGAGAGGAGGAAGAGAGAGGAGGAAGAGTGAGGAAGAGGAGAGAGGAGGTGGAGAGAGGAGGAAGAGAGAGGAAGACGAAATAGGAGGAAGAGACAGGAGGAAGAAAGAGGAATAGAAGAGAGGAGGAGGAGAGAGGAGGAAGAGAGAGGAATGTGAGAGAGGAGGAAGAGAGAGGAGGAAGAGAGAGGAAAATGAGAGAGGAGGAAGAGAGAGGAAAATGAGAGAGGAGGAAGAGAGAGGAAGAGGAGAGAGTAGGAAGAGAGAGGAGGAAGAGAGAGGAGGTAGAGAGAGGAGGAAGAGAGAGGAGGATTAGAGATGAAAAGAAGAGAGGAGGAGGAGAGAGCAGGAAGAGAAAGGAAGGGGAGAGTGGAGGAAAAGAGAGAAGGAAGAGAGAGGAGGAAGAGAGAGGACGAAGAGAGAGGAAAAGGAGAGAGGAGGAAAAGAGAGGAGGAAGAGAGAGGAAGAGGAGAGAAGAGGAAGAGAGAGGAGGAAAAGAGATGAGGAACACAGAGGACGATTAGAGAGGAGGAAGAGAGAGGAGGAAGAGAGAGGAGGAAGAGACATTGTAGGAGGAGAGAGGAGGAAGAAAGAGGAGGAAGAGAGAGGAATAGGAGAGAGGAGGAAAAGAGAGGAGGAAGAGAGAGGAGGAATAGAGAGAATAGGAGGAGAGAGGAGGAAGAGAGAGGAGGAAGAGAGAGGAGGAAGAGAGACGAGGAAGAGAGAGGAAGAGGAGAGAGGAGGAAGAGAGAGGAAAAGGAGAGAGGAGGAAGAGGTGGAGGAAAAGAGAGGAGGAAGAGAGAGGAGGAAGAGAGAGGAGGAAGAGAGAGGAAAAGGAGAGAGGAGGAAAAGAGAGGAGGAAGTGAGAATAGAAAGAGAGAGGAGGAAAAGGGAGGAGGAACAGAGAGGAAGAGGAGAGAGTAGGAAGAGAGAGGAGGAAAAGAGAGGAAAATGAGAGAGGAAGTGGAGAGAGTCGGAGGAGAGAGGATAAAGAGAGAGGAGGAAGAGGAAAGAGGAAGAGTGAGGAGGAAAAGAGAAGAAAAGGAGAGACGAGGAGGAGAGTGGAGGAAGAGAGATTAATGGGAGAGTGGAGGAACAGAGAGGAGGAGGGAGAGGAGGAAGAGAGAGGAAGAGGAGAGAGTAGGAAGAGAGAAGAGGAAGAGAGAGTAAAATGAGAGAGAAGGAAGAGAGAGGAAGAGGAGAGAGGAGGAAGAGAGAGGAGGAAGAGAGAGGAGGAAGAGAGAGGAGGAAGAGTGAGGAAGAGGAGAGAGGAGGTGGAGAGAGGAGGAAGAGAGAGGAAGACGAAATAGGAGGAAGAGACAGGAGGAAGAAAGAGGAATAGAAGAGAGGAGGAGGAGAGAGGAGGAAGAGAGAGGAATGTGAGAGAGGAGGAAGAGAGAGGAGGAAGAGAGAGGAAAATGAGAGAGGAGGAAGAGAGAGGAAAATGAGAGAGGAGGAAGAGAGAGGAAGAGGAGAGAGTAGGAAGAGAGAGGAGGAAGAGAGAGGAGGTAGAGAGAGGAGGAAGAGAGAGGAGGATTAGAGATGAAAGAAGAGAGGAGGAGGAGAGAGCAGGAAGAGAAAGGAAGGGGAGAGTGGAGGAAAAGAGAGAAGGAAGAGAGAGGAGGAAGAGAGAGGACGAAGAGAGAGGAAAAGGAGAGAGGAGGAAAAGAGAGGAGGAAGAGAGAGGAAGAGGAGAGAAGAGGAAGAGAGAGGAGGAAAAGAGATGAGGAACACAGAGGACGATTAGAGAGGAGGAAGAGAGAGGAGGAAGAGAGAGGAGGAAGAGAGATTGTAGGAGGAGAGAGGAGGAAGAAAGAGGAGGAAGAGAGAGGAATAGGAGAGAGGAGGAGGAGAGAGGAGGAAGAGTGAGGAGGAAGAGAGAGGAGGAAGAGAGAGGAAGAGGAGAGAGGAGGAAGAGAGAGGAGGAAGAGAGAGGAGGAAGAGAGAGGAGGAAGAGAGAGGAGAGAGAGGGAGGAAAAGGAGAGAGGAGGAAGAGAGAGGAAAAGGAGAGAGGAGGAAGAGAGAGGAGGAAGAGAGAGGACGAAGAGAGAGGAAAAGGAGAGAGGAGGAAAAGAGAGGGGGAAGAGAGTGGAAGAGGAGAGAAGAGAAAGAGAGAGGAGTAAAAGAGATGAGGAACAGAGGGGACGAGGAGAGAGGAGGAAGAGAGAGGAGGAACAGAGAGGAGGAAGAGAGAGAGTAGGAGGAGAGAGG
This sequence comes from Strix uralensis, assembly GCF_047716275.1. Taxonomy (NCBI): domain Eukaryota; kingdom Metazoa; phylum Chordata; class Aves; order Strigiformes; family Strigidae; genus Strix; species Strix uralensis. The sequence continues at coordinate 59,680 of NW_027436951.1, forward strand.
AAGAAGAGAGAGGAGGAAGAGAGAGGAGGAAGAGAGAGGAGGAAGAGAGAGGAAGAGGAGAGAGGAGGAAGAGAGAGGAGGAAGAGAGAGGAGGAAGAGACAGGAGGAATAGTGAGGAAGAGGAGAAAGGAGGAAGGAGAGGAAAAGGAGAGAGGAGGAATAGAGAGGAGGAAGAGAGAGGAGGAAGAGAGAGGAGGATGAGAGAGGAGGAGGAGAGAGGAGGAAGAGAGAGGAAAAGGAAAGAGTAGGAAGAGGTGGAGGAAAAGAGAGGAGGAAGAGAGAGTAAAAGTAGAGAGGAGGAAAAGAGAGGAAATAGAGAGGAGGAAGTGAGTGGAGGAAGAGAGAGGAAGAGGAGAGAGGAGGAAGAGAGAGGAGGAAGATAGAGGAGGAAAAGAGAGGAAAAGCAGAGAGGAGGTAAATATAGGCGGAAGTGAGAGGGGGAAGAGAGAGGAGGAAAAGAGAGGAGGAACAGAGTAGAATAGGAGAGAGGAGGAAGAGAGAGGAGGAAGAGAGATGAGGAAGAGTGAGGAAGAGGAGAAAGGAGGAAGGAGAGGAAAAGGAGAGAGGAGGAATAGAGAGGAGGAAGAGAGAGGAGGAAGAGATAGGAGGATGAGAGAGGAGGAGGAGAGATGAGGAGGAGAGAGGAGGAAGAGAGAGGAAGAGGAGAGAGGAGGAGGAGAGAGGGGGAAGAGAGAGGAATGGGAGAGATGAGGAAAAGAGAGGAGGAAGAGTGAGGAGGAAGAGAGAGGAAGGGGACAGAGGAGGAAGAGAGAGGAGGAAGAGAGAGGAGGAAAGAGAGGAGGAAGAGAGAGGAAGAGGAAAGAATAGGAAGAGAGAGGAGGAAGAGAGAGGAAAATGAGAGAGGAGGAAGAGGTGGAGGAAAAGAGAGGAGGAAGAGATAGAAAGAGGAGATAGTAGGAAGAGAGAGTAGGAAGAGAGAGGAGGAAGAGAGAGGAGGAAGAGAGAGGATGAAGAGAGAGGAAGAGGAGAGAGGAGGGAGAGAGAGGAGGATTAGAGATGAAAAGAAGAGAGGAGGAGGAGAGAGGAGGAAGAGAGAGGAAGGGGAGAGTGGAGGAAAAGAGAGAAGGAAGAGAGAGGAGCAAGAGAGAGGGCGAAGAGAGAGGAAAAGGAGAGAGGAGGAAAAGAGAGGAGGAAGAGAGAGGAGGAAGAGAGAGGAGGAAGAGAGAGAGTAGGAGGAGAGAGGAGGAGGAGAGAGGAGGAAGAGAGAGGAGGGAGAGAGAGGAGGGAGAGAGAGGAGGAAGAGAGAGGAATAGGAGAGAGGAGGAGGAGAGAGGAGGAAGAGTGAGGAGGAAGAGAGAGTAGGAAGAGAGAGGAGGAAGAGAGAGGAAGAGGAGAGAGTAGGAAGAGAGAGGAGGAAAAGGGAGGAGGAACAGAGAGGAAGAGGAGAGACGAGGAAGAGAGAGGAGGAAGAGAGAGAAAAAGGAGATAGGAGGAAAAGAGAGGTGGGAGAGAGAGGAGGTGGACAGAGGATGAAGAAATAGGAGGAAGAGAGAGGAGGAAGACTGAGGAGGAAGAAAGAGGAAGAGGATAGAGGAGGAAGAGAGGAGGAGGAGAGAGGAAAAGGAGAGAGGAGGAAGAGAGAGGAAAAGGAAAGAGTAGGAAGAGGTGGAGGAAAAGAGAGGAGGAAGAGAGAGTAAAAGTAGAGAGGAGGAAAAGAGAGGAAATGGAGAGGAGGAAGTGAGTGGAGGAAGAGAGAGGAAGAGGAGAGAGGAGGAGGAGAGAGGAGGAAGAGAGAGGAATGGGAGAGATGAGGAAAAGAGAGGAGGAAGAGTGAGGAGGAAGAGAGAGGAAGGGGACAGAGGAGGAAGAGAGAGGAGGAAGAGAGAGGAGGAAAAGAGTGGAGGTAGAGAGAGGAAGAGGAAAGAATAGGAAGAGAGAGGAGGAAGAGAGAGGAGGAGGAGAGAGGAGGAAGAGAGAGGAATGGGAGAGATGAGGAAAAGAGAGGAGGAAGAGTGAGGAGGAAGACAGAGGAAGGGGACAGAGGAGGAAGAGAGAGGAGGAAGAGAGAGGAGGAAAAGAGAGGAGGAAGAGAGAGGAAGAGGAAAGAATAGGAAGAGAGAGGAGGAAGAGAGAGGAAAATGAGAGAGGAGGAAGAGGTGGAGGAAAAGAGAGGAGGAAGAGAGAGGAGGAAGAGAGAGGAGGAAGATGGAGGAAAAGTAGAGAGAAGGAAAAGAGGAGAAAGAGAGAGGAGGAAGAGAGTGGAGGAAGAGAGAGGAAGAGGAGAGAGGAGAGAGAGAGAGGAGGAAGAGAGAGGAGGAAGAGAGAGAGTATTAGGAGAGAGGAGGAAGAGAGAGGAGGAAGAGAGAGGAGGAAGAGAGAGGAGGAGGAGAGAGGAGGAAGGAGATAGCAGGTAGAGAGAGGAAGAGGAGAGAGGAGGAAGAGAGAGGAGGAAGAGAGAGGAAGAGGAGAGAGGAGGAAGAGAGAGGAGGAATAGAGAGGAGGAAGAGAGAGGAGGAGGAAAGAGGATGAAAGGAGAGGAGGAAGAGAGAGGAGGAAGAGAGAGGAAAAGGAGAGAGAAGGAAAAGAGAGGAGGAAGAGAAAGGAGGTGGACAGAGGATGAAGAGATAGGAGGAAGAGAGAGGAGGAAGACTGAGGAGGAAGAAAGAGGAAGAGGATAGAGGAGGAAGAGAGGAGGAAGAGAGATTAAAAGGTGAGAGGAGGAAGAGAGAGGAAAAGAAAAGAGTAGGAAGAGGTGGAGGAAAAGAGAGGAGGAAGAGAGAGTAAAAGTTGAGAGGAGGAAAAGAGAGGAAAGAGAGAGGAGGAAGTGAGTGGAGGAAGAGAGAGGAAGAGGAGAGAGGAGGAAGAGAGTGGAGGAAGAGAGAGGAGGAAAAGAGAGGAAAAGCAGAGAGGAGGAAAATATAGGCGGAAGTGAATGGAGGAAGAGAGAGGAGGAAAAGAGAGGAGGAACAGAGAGGAAGAGTAGAGAGGAGGAAGTGAGTGGAGGAAGAGAGAGGAAGAGGAGAGAGGAGGAAGAGAGAAGAGGAAAAGGGAGGAGGACCAGAGAGGAAGAGGAGAGAGGAGTAAGAGAGAGGAGGAGGAGAGAGGAAGAGGAGAGAGGAGGAGGAGAGAGGAGGAAGAGAGCGGAGGAAGAGAGCGGAGCAAGAGAGAGGAAGAGGAGAGAGTAGAAAGACAGAGGAGGAAGAGATAGGAGGAGGAGAGAAGAGGAAAAGATAGGAGAAAGAGAGAGGAGGAAGAGAGAGGAGGAAGAGAGAGGAAAATAGGAGGAAAAGAGAGGAGGAAGAGAGAGGAGGAAGAGAGAGGAGTAAGGGAGAGGAGGAAGAGAGAGGAGGAATAGAGAGGAGGAAGAGAGAGGAGGAAGAGAGAGAAAGAGGAGAGAGGAGGAAGAGAGAGGAGGAAAAGGGAGGAGGAACAGAGAGGAAGAGGAGAGAGGAGGAGGTGAGAGGAGGAAGAGAGCGGAGGAAGAGAGAGGACGAGGAGAGAGGAGGAAGAGAGAGGAGGAAGAGTGAGGAAGAGGAAAAGGAGGAAGAGAGAGGAAAAGGAGAGAGGAGGAATACAGAGGAGAAAGAGAGAGGAGGAAGAGAGAGAAGGGGGAGAGAGGAGGAAAAGAGAGGAGGAAGAGAAAGGAGGAAGAGAGAGGAGGAAGAGAGAGGAGGAAGAGAGAGGAAAAATAGGAGGAAAAGAGAGGAGGAAGAGAGAGGAGGAAGAGAGAGGAGTATGGGAGAGGAGGAAGAGAGAGGAGGAATAAGAGAGGAAGAGGAGAGAGGAGGAAGAGAGAGGAAGAGGAGAGAGGAGGAAGAGAGCGGAGGAAGAGAGAGGAAGAGGAGAGGCGAGGAAGAGAGATGAGGAAAAGGGAGGAGGAACAGAGAGGAAGAGGAGAGAGGAGGAAGAGAGAGGAGGAAGAGAGAGGAGGAAGAGAGAGGAAGAGGAGAGAGGAGGAAGAGAGAGGAAAAGGAGAGAGAAGGAATACAGAGGAGAAAGAGAGGAGGAAGAGAGAGAAGGAGGAGAGAGGAGGAAAAGAGAGGAGGAAGAGAGAGGAGGAAGAGAGAGGAGGAAGAGAGAGGAGGAAGTGAGAGGAAAATAGGAGGAAAAGAGAGGAGGAAGATAGAGGAGGAAGAGAGAGGAGCAAGAGAGAGGAGGAAGAGAGGGAAGGAAGAGAGAGGAAGAGGAGAGAGGAGGAAGAGAGAGGAGGAAAAGGGAGGAGGAACAGAGAGGAAAGGAGAGAGGAGGAGGAGAGCGGAGGAAGAGGGCGAAGGAAGAGAGAGTAAGAGGAGAGAGTAGAAAGAGAGAGGAGCAAGAGAGAGGAGGAGGAGAGAGGAGGAAAAGAGAGGAGGAAGAGAGAGGAGGAAGAGAGAGGAAGAGGAGAGAGGAGGAAGAGAGAGGAGAAAAGGGAGGAGGAACAGAGAGGAAGAGGAGAGAGGAGGAAGAGAGAGGAGGAGGAGAGAGGAGGAAGAGTGAGGAAGAGATGAGAGGAGGAAGAGAGAGGAGAAGAGTGAGGAAGAAGAGAAAGGAGTAAGAGAGAGGAAAATGAGAGAGGAGGAATACAGAGGAGAAAGAGAGGAGGAAGAGAGAGAAGGAGGAGAGAGGAGGAAAAGAGAGGAGGAAGAGAAAGGAGGAAGAGAGTGGAGGAAGAGAGAGGAGGAAGAGAGAGGAATAATAGGAGGAAAAGAGAGGAGGAAGAGAGAGGAGGAATAGAGAGGAAGAGGAGAGATGAGGAAAAGGGAGGAGTAACAGAGAGGAAGAGGAGAGATAAGAAGAGAGAGGAGGAAGAGAGATGAGGATTAGAGAGGAAGAGGAGAGAGGAGGAGGAGAGAGGAGGAAGAGAGAGGAAGAGGAGAGAGGAGGAATAGAGAGGAGGAAAAGGGAGGAGGAACAGAGAGGAAGAGGAGAGAGGAGGAAGAGAGAGGAGGAAAAGGAGGAGGAACAGAGAGGAAGAGGAGAGAGGAGGAAGAGAGAGGAGGAAGAGAGAGTAAGAGGAGAGAGGGGAGGAGAGAGGAGGAAGAGAGCTGAGGAAGAGAGAGGAAGATGACAGAGTAGAATTAGAGAGGAGGAAGAGCTAGGAGGAGGAGAGAGGAGGAAAAGAGAGGAGAAAGAGAGAGGAGGAAAAGAAATAGGAAGAGAAAGGAGGAAGAGAGAGGAGGAAGAGAGAGGAGGAAGAGAGAGGAAAAATAGGAGGAAAAGAGCGGAGGAAGAGAGAGGAGGAAGAGAGAGGAGGAAGAGAGAAGAGGAAGAGAGAGGAGGAAGAGTGAGGAAGAAGAGAAAGGAGGAAGAGAGAGGAAAGGAGAGAGGAGGAATACAGAGGAGAAAGAGAGGAGGAAGAGAGAGAAGGAGGAGAGAGGAGGAAAAGACAGGAGGAAGAGAGAGTAAGAGGTGAGAGGAGGAGGAGAGGCGAGGAAGAGAGCGGAGGAAGAGAGAGGAAGATGAGAGAGTAGAATTAGAGAGGAGGAAGAGAGAGGAGGAGGAGAGAGGAGGAACAGAGAGGAGAAAGAGAGAGGAAAAGAGAGAGGAAGAGAAATGAGGAAGAGAGAGGAGGAAGAGAGAGGAGGAAGAGAGAGGAAAAATAGGAGAACAGAGAGGAAGAGGAGAGAGGAGGAGGAGAGAGGATGAAGAGAGAAGAGGAGAGAGAGGAGGAAGAGAGAGAAGGAAGAGAGAGAAGGAAGAGAGAGGAAGAGGAGAGAGGAGGAAGAGAGAGGAGGAAAAGGGAGGAGGAACAGAGAGGAAGAGGAGAGAGGAGGAAGAGTGAGGAGGAAGAGAGAGGAAGAGGAGAGAGGAGGAAGAGAGAGGAGGAAAAGGGAGGAGGAACAGAGAGGAAGAGGAAAGAGGAGGAATAGAGCGGAGGAAGAGAGAGGAAGATGAGAGAGTAGAATTAGAGAGGAGGAAGAGAGAGGAAGAGGAGAGAGGAGGAAGAGAGAGGAAGAGAAGAGAGGAGGAAGAGAGAGGAGGAAAAGGGAGGAGGAACAGAGAGGAAAGGAGAGAGGAGGAGGAGAGAGAAGGAAGAGAGCGTAGGAAGAGAGAGGAAGAGGAGAGAGTAGAAAGAGAGAGGAGCAAGAGAGAGGAGGAGAGAGGAGGAAAAGAGAGGAGGAAGAGAGAGGAGGAAGAGAGAGGAAGAGGAGAGAGGAGGTGGAGAGAGGAGGAAGAGAGAGGAAGAGGAGAGAGGAGGAAGAGAGAGGAGGAAAAGGGAGGAGGAACAGAGAGGAAGAGGAGAGAGGAGGAAGAGAGAGGAGGAAGAGTGAGGAAGAAGAGAAAGGAGGAAGAGTGTGGAAAGGAGAGAGGAGGAATACAGAGGAGAAAGAGAGGAGAAGAGAGAGAAGGAGGAGAGAGGAGGAAAGAGAGGAGGAAGAGAAAGAGGAAGAGAGAGGAGGAAGAGAGAGGAGGAAGAGAGAGGAAAAATAGCAGGAAAGAGAGGAGGAAGAGAGAGGACGAAGAGAGAGGAAGACGACAGAGGAGGAGGAGAGAGGAAGAGGAGAGAGGAGGAAGAGAGAGGAGGAAAAAGGAGGAGGAACAGAGAGGAATAGGAGAGAGGAGGAAGAGAGAGGAGGAAGAGAAAGGAGGAATAGAGAGAAGATGAGAGAGGAGGAGGAGAGAGGAGGAATAGAGAGGAGGCAGAGAATGGAGGAAGAGAGAGGAGGAAGAAAGAGGAGGAAGAGAGAGGAAAAATAGGAGGAAAGAGAGAAGGAAGAGAGAGGAGGAAGAGAGAGGAAGACGAGAGAGGAGGAAGAGAGAGGAGGAAAAGGAGGAGGAACAGAGAGGAAGAGGAGAGAGGAGGAAGAGAGAGGAGGAAGAGAGAGGAAGAGGAGAGAGGAGGAGGAGAGAGGAGGAAGAGAGCGGAGGAAGAGAGAGGAGGAAGAGAGAGGAGGAGGAGAGAGGAGGAAAAGATAGGAGAAGAGAGAGGAGGAAGAGAGAGGAGGAAGAGAGAGGAGGAAGAGAGTGGAAAATAGGAGGAAAAGGGAGGAGGAAGAGAGAGGAGGAAGAGAGAGGAGTAAGGGAGAGGAGGAAGAGAGAGGAGGAATAGAGGGTTTGGAAAAGAGAGAAGGAAGAGAGAGAAAGAGGAGAGAGGAGGAAGAGAGAGGAGGAAAATGAAGGAGGAACAGAGAGGAATAGGAGAGAGGAGGAGGTGAGAGGAGGAAGAGAGCCGAGGAAGAGAGAGGAAGAGGAGAGAGGACGAGGAGAGAGAAGGAAGAGAGAGGAAGAGGAGAGAGGAGGAAGAGAGAGGAGGAAGAGAGAGGAAGAGGAGAGAGGAGGAGGAGAGAGGAAAAATAGGAGGAAAGAGAGGAGGAAGAGAGAGGAGGAAGAGAGAGGAGGAAGAGAGAGGAGGAGGAGAGAGGAGGAAAAGAGAGGAGGAAAAGAGAGTAGAAGAGAGAGGAGGAAGAGAGAGGAGGAAGAGAGAGGAGGAAGAGAGAGGAAGAAAAGATAGGAGGAAGAGAGAGGAAGATGAGAGAGTAGGAAGAGAGAGGAGGAAGAGAGAGGATAATGAGAGAGGAGGAAGAGAGTGTAAAATGAGAGAGGAGGAAGAGGTGGAGAAAAGATAGAAGGAAGAGAGAGGAGGAAGAGAGAGGAGGAAGAGAGAGGAGGAAGAGAGAGGAAGAGGAGAGAGGAGGAAGAGAGTGGAAAAGAAGAGAGGAGGAAGAGAGGGGGAAGAGAGAGGAGGAAGAGAGAGGAAGAGGAGAGAGGAGGAACAGAGAGGAGGAAGAGAGAGGAGGAAGAGAGAGGAAGAGGAGAGAGGAGGAAAGAGAGGAGGAAGAGAGCAGAGGAAAAGAGAGTAGGAAGAGAGAGGAGGAAGAGAGACGAAATGAGAGAGGAGGAAGAGAGAGGAAATGAGAGAGAGGAAGAGGTGGAGGAATAGATAGAAGGAAGAGAGAGGACGAGAGAGTAGGAAGAGAGAGGAGGAAGAGAGAAGAAGAGAAGAGAGGAGGAAGAGAGAGGAAAAGAAGAGAGGAGGAATAGAGAGGGGGAAGAGAGAGGAGGGAGAGAGAGGAACAGGAGAGAGGAGGAAGAAAGAGGAGGAAGAGAGAGGAGGAAGAGAGAGGAAGAGGCTAGAGGAGGAAAGAGAGGAGGAATAGAGAGGAGGAAAAGAGAGAGGAAGAGAGGAGGGAGAGGAGAAGAGGAGAATGAGGAAGAGAGAAGGAGAGAGGAGACAGATGAGGAAGAGAGGAGGAAGAGAGGGAGGATGAGAGAGGAGGAAAGAGAGGAGGAAGAGAGAGGAGGAAGAGAGAGGAGGAAGAGAGAGGAGAAGAGAGAGGAAAATAGAGAGAGGAAAGAGAGGAGGAAGAGAGAGGCGGAAGAGAGAGGAGGATGAGAGAGGAGGAAGAGAGAGGAGGAAGAGAGGGGTAGAGGAGAGGGAGGAGGAGAGAGGAGGAAGAGAGAGGAAGATGAGGAGGAGGAATGAGAGGAGGTTGAGAGAGGAGGAAAAGAGGAGGAGGAGAGAGGAGGATATGAGAGGAGGTAGTGACAGGAGGAAGAGAGGGAGAAGTGAGAGAGAGGAGAGGAGGTGTGAGAGGAGGAAGAGAGAGGATGTGGAGTGAGGAGGAAGGGAGAGGAGGAAGATAAGAGGATAAGATGTGAGGGAGGTGTGTGAGGAATAGTGAGGATGGAGAGAGGTGGTGATAAGAGAGGAGGTTGAGAGGAGGTAGAGTGAGGAGGAAGAGAGTGGAGGTAGAGTGAGGAGTGGTGAGAGGAGGTAGTGAGTGGTGGTTATGGGTGGTTGAGGTGATAGGTGGAAGAGAGAGTTGGAAGTAGAGGAGGTTAGTGTGAAGGGGTGAGTGGAGGATTGGTGAGGTGGTAGTGGTGGTGGTTGAGAGTGGATGTGGAGTGAGTTGGTGGTGAGTGGAGGATTGTGTGTGGAGGAAGAGTGAGGTGGATGTGTGTGGTGGTTGTGAGAGGTGGTGGTGGGAGGTGGTTTAGAGTGGTGGATGTGTGTGGTGTTGTGTGTGGTGGTAGTGTGTGGTGAGTTGTGAGGTGGTGTGGGGTGTGGTGGTGGTGTGTGGTGGTTGTGTGTGGTGGAGTGTGAGTGGTGTATGTGTGTGGTGGTAGTGTGTGGGGTTGTGTGTGGTGTAGTGTGGGGTGTGAGGTGTGTGAGTGTGTTGTGTGGTTGTGGTGTGTGGTGGTTTTGTGTGGTGGTTGTGTGTGGGGGTTGTGTGGGGGGTTGTGTGGTCTGGTGTGTGTGGTTGTGTGTGGTGGTTGTGTGTGGTTGAGGTGTGTGGTGGTTGTGTGTGGTGGTTGTGTGTGGTTGGTGGTGTGGTGGTTGTGTGTGGTGTTGGTGTGTGGTGGTTGTGTGTGGTGGTGGTGTGTGGTGGTTTTGTGTGGTGTTGTGTGTGGTGGTTGTGATGTGATGTGTGTGGTGGTTGTGTGTGGTTGTGGTGTGTGGTGGTTGTGTGTGGTGGTAGAGTGGGACTGTGGTGTGTGGTGGTGGGTTGGGTGTGGGTTGTTTGTGGTTTTTGTTGTGTGGTGGTGGTGTGTGGTGGTTTTGTGTGGTTGGGTAGTGTGGAGGTTTTGTGAGGTGGTATGTGTGTGGTGGTTGTGTGTGGTAGGTAGTTGGTGGTTGTGGTGTGTGGTGG